>NW_015506166.1:379159-382533 GCF_001515645.1 Sinocyclocheilus grahami
CCCTGGTTTAGAGTATGAACACAAAGTGACGGCTACATGAGTGACAACACATATCCGACCTGTACAAGCACCAATGTAACATTTCTTCAAAAGGGTTTAAAATGTACTTGATCCCTGAATGATGCCAGAGCCACAGTCCGGTTCATAATCAGATCCAGATACTGGACCTTTCCAGCGCCGCGCGGTTGAACGGGGATGCGGAGGGGTGCTGGCGGTACTGACCGGAGGACGCGGAGCGGAGCGGTGGCCTGTGCCGCTCTGGGGGTCTAATAACGGACAGCTCCTCGTCTCCTTGGCAACGACGGGACTGGAGTGAGTAGCGGGGCTCGGCCGCTCTCGGGGTTTTCATCTGAAACGGAGCACAGTGATGCCACTTTATGACTGCAGTATGAGTCAACGAACACACCCTCTCTCACATACAGTCACACACGTGTTAGTTAGTACTTTCTCAAGCATCTATTAGGAGGACCACATGAGTTATCAGATGTACAACTGAAGACTCACAGGATGAGTCCACCTACGCCAAAGCGCTGATTATTTTTATTAGTGCAAATCTGAGCTCCCTTGTGTGTCAGTGCAGAGCCGGCCAGCACATACCAATCTGCTCTCATCTTGTAAATGTTGTTTGCGGAGGCACCAGGGCAGACCGAGGTAGGAGATGGAGACCTTAAATAAGCGGCATGAGAACACCATCGCAACTGCACTCATTACTATCAGTGGGACCCACAGGACTATCGTGGTGCTCTGAGAAAGAGAGGGAGAGAAATATAGAGAGCCTTCATTTATTGTATATTTACTGAGTGCACTGCATACTGTAGATCGTGACCAGTGCACTTTTTTACTGTTTACAGTTTGTTCCAGAACAATTTTGCATCCCCAACCTTGCTGTAGCCTTCATTATACCTTTTTTTGTTTTGTTTTGTTTTGTTTTGTTTTGTTTTGTTTTGTACAAACAACAAGAGTATAACCAAATATGTCAGGGGTATAGAAGAAAAAAAGTATAGAAATACATTGTAGCCTACATCTTGGTAACTCTACAATAAGGTTCCTAACTACATTGGTTTACATAAACTAACAATGAAAAATACCTCGGAAGCATTTCTTAATCTTTGTTAATGTTAACTTAGTAATACATTATTAAAATTAAAAGATAATATGGAGCCTTTTCACATTTCCTGGCTTCTCAGAAGCAGAAGTCATCATTAGTTGGTAAAGGTGAGCAGAAATTATAACAAATTTGTTTTATTATTATTATTATTATTTTATTTTTTGGGCGTTCACCCAAAAATGAAAATTCTGTCATTAATTACTCACCCTCATGTTGTTCCAAACCCGTAAGACCTCCGTTCATCTTCGGAACACAAATGAAGATATTTCTGAAGGAATCTGACAGCTCTCTGACCCTCAGACAGTAAGGGCCCTTACATGATCAAGGTCCAGAAACATAGCAAGGAGATCAGTAAAATAATCCATGTGACATCAGGGTTTCAACCGTAATTTTACAAAGCTACGAGAATACTTTTTGTGCGCAAAATAAAAAAAAAAACGACTTTATTCAACAATTCGTGGCACAGCTGACACAAAACAGCATACGCAATTTACGTTCAGTGGATACTCTCCAAAATGGCGCTAGGGTGATGCGGAGGAGACGAATTGTTGAATAAAGTCGTTTTTTTAAAAATTTTGCACGCAAAAAGTATTCTCGTAGCTTTGTAAAATTATGGTTGAACCACTGATGTCACATGGATTATTTTACCGATGTCCTTGCTACATTTCTGGACCTTGATCGTGCAAGGACCCTTGTTGTCTATGGGAGGTTCAGAGAGCTGTCAGAATGCATCAAAAATATCTTCATTTGTGTTCCAAAGATGAACGGAGGTCTTACGGGTTTGGAACAACATGAGGGTGAGTAATTAATGACAACATTTTTGGGTGAACTATCCCTTTAATCATGTTAGTGTTATACATCAAGTAATAATAATAAAAACAAGTTGCTAGAATTATGATTGTTAAAATGCCATCACAATGTGAAAATTATTTAATGGACGTGAGCTAACGAGCTAACAATGAACAGTTGTATTTTTATCAACTAATGTTAAAGATGAACAAATGCTGCAACATATGTATTACTCATTGCTAGTAATGTTAATGTAATGCATTAACTAATGTATTAATGTTAAATAACGTGTAACAATAAAGTGTTACATCCTAAACTATTGCATTGTTTGTATTGCTTTGTATTGTACGTTTTTACTTTTAGATATTGTTTCCAAATACATTTTAATGTCAGTTTTAAATATTTAAAACATTTTGACATAATGAGCAAATATAATTAACATAATGAGCAAATATAATAATTATATATAAATAAGTACTAGATTTTTATCACCATCCAGTGCTAAACACTGTAGCATTACATCAGCTTCTACAAAATGAACAACAATCTTAGCTTCTTTTTGTAAATAATACTGTACATTATACTCACCTATCTACACATCATAATGTATTTTATTTTATGTTGTATACTATACCCATATAAAAGTCACCTTGATATCTGGTGTGGAAGCAGCATCATGCAAAAGCAAACGCTTACAGCTACCAGTGCCACTGAAATGGGTTATTTACAGTTTTCCATAATTAGTTTATTCCACTAATGCCATAATAGTGGGGTTACTGAGATAAAACAAGTAATTTTTTTGGCTGTTCATGTGATCTTGGCCCCAATTAGGCTACTGATATGAATGTAGGCTAAAACATTTTGAGCATTCACATTACTATTAATGTCTCTATGTGTAAAACTTTTTAATGAGGAAGAAATTACTAAGTGCACTTTTAATGAGTAGAGACTCACGTTATGAACAAAATGATCTGATCCAATGCGCTCCTTTGAACAGCATGAATAAAAATAGGGATTATGACAGAAGAAAATGTTATTCCTACAAATGTGCACATTTTGTATTTTAAGTTAATGAGCACAATATGATGAAATCCAGTGGAAGAATATTGCATCAGAAAAGCTCCAGTTTAATATTGACAGCTCTGGCAATTCCAATAAACCCCAATTTAGCCATTAAAAATGTTAATATTGAAGAATCGATATTTAGACAGTTTATAATCACACTCTCATACCAAACCAACTGCGCATTAAACCAAGGGCCTTGAACCTTTTTTTAGGCTGACGACACCTTAGTGAATAGAGAATATAGACCTTAGTCAGGGTATAGTGCCATATTTAATTTTTGACAAGAATGAAAACAACGCTGTGAGAGACAGAAGTACAGTGCGTTTAATGGATTTGTACTATAATTTACCAACATAGCAATTGTTCAGCTGACAAAATAACTTTCCAAAGAAACTTTCAAGACAAGGCAAAA
>NW_015506166.1:382543-384192 GCF_001515645.1 Sinocyclocheilus grahami
AAAACACCATAAAATAGTTTTGAAAGTTGTGAGTTGTGAAAATTATGTGATATAGTAGGCCTACCTTTATACATTGAAAAAAACTTTTTTCAATGATAAATTCAACCTAGCAATTTCCTTGACTAAGGTCTGTTGTTACATATTGCATAAAAGCTAGTTTTTAAGCCCTCATTTAAGTATGGCGAAAAATAGCGTGAAATACCATATCAATTTATTTGCATACTCTTTTATGATGCTTACATTGCAAAGCTTTGAAAAAATTTCATTATTTATTCACAGAGTCACACATTGCATTGTTGCTTAATACATTTGATTGTGACAGGGACAATTAGTCATTTAGCTGAACTTTAGCTTCTTAACGTGAGCTTCAGTTTGAAGTTAATTGACTGTATTACTGTATTTTTGTTTAATATAAGCTTGACTTGACTGAGGTTAATTAGTTCTACTGCAGACCCCCTTGTTAAAGATCCCTGCATTAAATAATTTATAGACAATTACCGGTGAACCAGAAACTTATTTGAAATGTAGCCTACATATTTTTCAATAGTCATACATTATTTTCTCTCATTTCTCCTTTGGTACTTACAAAAATACGTGTGGGGTCAAAAGGACAGTCATTGGCGATGGTTAGGTGACTCCTGCCATCACTATAGTCGCAGTAAGCGAGTAATCTCTTGTCGCCATGAATGATGGTCTTTACCAAGCACACCATCAGTCCAATGACTGAAGCGGCAGCCACTAGAACAGCTACAGCACTTGACACAAACAGTGACCAGGTCTACAATAAAAGAGAGCTGTTTTAGCAATATTAGCAAAGAACAATCAACTCAAGTGCCAGGCAAAGGATTTGTCCTTGCAGGCTTCTCTGTATCACAGGGGTTTTGTCAATTCTGAGCTGTGAAGGCACTTGCAAGCTCTCTGACAAGCCAGTGATCAAACGCTAGTGAGCTCGACACAAGTCCTGATGAATGAGAGAGGAAGCAGGTGTGTGCAACTGAGACAGAAAGACGCAAGAGAGAGAGAAAAACGTACAGAGAAAACTGACAGAGAACACACAAACACATAAATCAATGACAACACTTTCGTGGGCTTGTTCTCTTTGATTCTTGAAAGAAACTTTTTGAAGTTGCTCAGGTATTGGAGCAACCATGGTGAACTAGCATTGGAGGAAATTTGCATTTAATACAAATCCAGGTTTATCTAAAGCACAGGTCTATGCTATTAGAACATGATGTTCATGAAAAAAGGGCTGAATTTCATTAAATACAAAATTATGAGTTATGCTGAAACTCTCATTACATTTAAAACATTTAATAGTACAAACATATAATATAGTAATAGTAGCAGTATGGTATTAAAAGATGTACAGTTTAAATTGTAAATGTACTGGAAATTTTTACTTACCAGCCCCCTATTCTTCCTGTTTTTGGACAGAACAATAGTCAGTATACCAATAATGACACCCTATGGATAAACATAACAGCACATTATTCCGATTTATTCTTGGCCCCAAAATTATTTGAATGCACATATATTAATAAAATACCCTCATTTCAAAATGAATTAATGCCATTGCTCTAAAAAAAATCATGAAATGAAAACAAATAGAAATTCTTACAGATCAAATAGCACAAGCATATATTTCAAGT
>NW_015506166.1:385054-386164 GCF_001515645.1 Sinocyclocheilus grahami
AAATTTCAAACAGCACTTAGAGGCTTTTGCATCTGAACTCTTCAAATATTCCTCTGGTTGATCAGCTAATTGCCCACTTTACGTGAATATGTCGTGCCTCACCAGCAGGCCCGTTGCCAGGGCGATGATGTTCGAGATGGCGCTTTCCATGGCCTGTCCCCGCTGGAGGCTGAAGTGTCTCAGCACCACACCATGGACCAAAGCACTCAGCAGGAAGTTCACATGCCCTACTAACACCATACTAAGGCCCATCTTCATCAGCCCCTTCTGCTCCTCCAGATTGCCACAACACACCCCTGAGGATGGGGAGAGAGAGCTGATGGGATACCAAATGGAGCCAAGAACTCTGTGCTGAATTTACTGTCAGTCTATGAATTTACAGCCTCTCAACAACATAAACACTGAGTTAAGACTTGGAGAGAAGACAAGGGTCGTATTTTGACATGGCTGTGCTGACAAATGTTACAGATATTTTGCTGCTGTGCTCTGGAAAGGGCTGTGAAAGCTGAAGGAAAGATTAGAAGTGGAGCAGAGCGGTGTGGGTGGACATCATTTCACAGCAAACACAAAGGCTCTGCTGATCCACTGAGGACAGGGTTTGGGCTGCAGGAGAGATGTCACCTCAGTTAATCATTACACACTCTGTACACTCGGCACAGCAAACTCAACAGATAATGGTTAGACTTTTGGGAAAAGAAAAAAGTTTGTGACAGTGCTGATGTGGGAGAAGCTACAGTTATCATAAATTTCAAATATGATGTTCTACATAATATGTCTTGCAGCCTGTTGTTTGTTTGGTACAACCATAAACAGACCTTCTAACCACACGCTTTATGACATATGAAACAGACTGTGTATGTATTTAAGAGACAAATGCATATTTAGTACAACTATTAATTATGGCTTTGTCAGTATTACAAACAGAACAAAAATTACCTGTCAGTCTCAACACAGATTTAAATTCATTATGGGTGCATGAAGATTTATTATGGTTGTCTCAGTAACTCACCTGAATTCCCCATTTGAACAACTTCCAGTCTAGTTTAAGTCCTCGGTTAGGTCATGGCACTTCTGAATATATTCCAGAAGAGAGGAGCTGCGCCTCCTGTC
>NW_015506166.1:386553-388508 GCF_001515645.1 Sinocyclocheilus grahami
GTCAGGCTGGTCTTAGCTGCTCAGCCAGGGAGACCAGCTGAACAACCAGCTAAAACCAGCTAAACACAGCGTGGTCAGTTTGGAAGACCACTGTGATCAGCTTAAACCAGCTCTGAGCATGATGGAAGACCAGCTAAAACCAGACAACCAGCTTAAGATTCAGCAGAGTTTTTACAACACACTCAAAGCATATAAGAGTGCAAAAGTGACAACTTTTAGCAACAGCGGAATTCATTTTAATCTGTTAAGTGTAACAAAAATAATTTCTTCATTTGTAAAGGACATGATGACACATAAAATGGCAATGAAATAATTTTGAATAATTTGAATTTTATTTTGAATGCGGGCCATGTATAAGGTATGTTAACTACATCACAGGCCTACGAAGCAGGTAAAGGAAGAGCACCTCAACCCCTGTTTTGTAAAACAGAATGAGTAGATACTAGATACACATTTTACAGATCTTTATGTTTCTGTCCTGTGTCGCAGAGTGTAGCACCCTCTCTGTGTTAGAGCCGGTACTGCGACTCTCTGTCCACAAGGCACAAGCATCATTACCATGTACACCAATGTATTAAATGCATCAGATCAGAATGTATACAAATGTTTTTTTTCTAGAAAATGATTTTTATTAAAAATATAAATATTGATATTATTGGTTATTTAATATTTTGCGCATTTAACATGCGCATAATTCAAAACTGTTACTGACTGACATTCATCATGAGTTTACAGTACAATACAATCTGCAGTGTGTACTAATACTTGTCACATCTGAAACCCTACAATAAACATCTTGTGATGTACTTTTGGCATTTATACTGATATGATACTGTATTATGACACATTTTGTTTTAGACTACATAACACAGCATTGTAGTCACAAATTGAGTTTTGATCAGGACCAGAATGGTTTTTGTCTTTGGATCATACACAATAAGCGTTCATCTCAAATAAAGCATATTAATTTGGGGAAGGGAGGAAGTCCAGTTCAAGAGATAGTCAGCAGCACTAATAAAGTCTGAGGGAGGATGGTCAGCAGACTATAATAATATTGTCTCCTGGATATTATCTAGATTGTCTATGCAGGCCAGAGTTGCTAGATGGATCATCCGTTTACGTCTGTACGAGCTGGCACACTCGTATCAGCCTTTCGTAATGAGATTCAGCTTCTCACAGAGGGGCAGCCACAGCAGGATGTGCACCAGGCTGGTGATCACCACGAATACTGTTAAGATGGGTTTCTATGTAGGCCGGGTCTCCTGAGGACAGGACTTCTCATTCAGACAATGAAAATGAACAGCACTGACAACTAAAGGTGACCTGACCCTCCAGAAAAGTATGTCATTTTTTTGTGGACCAAGAACCCTGTTGTGGATTATTGTGAATGAAAGTTCTGTTTAAACTTGTTTAATCATTGGTCCGCAATGATCAAACTCGGGCACTTATTCATTATAACTTGATTATTACTACTGTATATGTATATGCATTGTCATTTTTATTAGACGGGATGAAATGTTTTTACAATAAAACAAAACAAATAATACCCACATAACATAATTTGTTACAACATTTGTTAGTTGTTCAGGCACTTATTATAACTTGATTATTACTATAACTATAGAAAGCTATTGCTTTGTACGTGTGTGTGTGTGTGTTTGTGTGTTCTGTATTTTTTAAAGACAGGATGCACTGTTTTGGAGTGAAACAAAACTGTTAGAAAATAAACGACATTAATTAATGAGGTAAAATTTATGAAAAATGTTAGTCTTAATACATTTTTCATTTGAGAAAAAAGCATTAATGTGAGTGTATTATTTTATCCAATACAATTAAAGACTAAACTGTACATTATATAGTAAAATATATAGTAAGGAAGATTTTATTGTTTAGTCTGTCATGATGAATGTTTTTGTTTTTCAGACCTTGAAACCTCAGATTGGTTGTGCTGGTTG
>NW_015506166.1:388903-390824 GCF_001515645.1 Sinocyclocheilus grahami
GCACCGACCGCACCATCTCCAACTCCGGCGGCAGTTTGACGGTAGCGCGGGGAGGTAAGGCGGATAACTGCGTGTAGGGCATATAGCTTTTCATGCTAGCGGCAATACAGTTACTCTAGCGCTCTGTGCATCAAAGCTGTGCTACTGAAGGCATCTCACACTCGCAGTCATAACAAGTGACATAGCGAGACGCGAATCTGTTTCAAAAACTAGAGCAGTGACATTTTTTATTGTACTGCGTGACTTTCCGCGTTGTCTGGCAAAAGTAAAAGCCGTCCCCAAGTCACTGGGTTCAGCTGCAAGTGGGAAAACAAAGGCGAAGATAAAGCATTCTTGCATGCAGTTGCACAGCAGCGCGTGCCCGCTGGGGCTAGCCAGTTAGCGCGAGCCTGACACAAAATAAAGTCGTGATTACAGACGTGCGTTAGCTGTTATTTGAGGTGGTTATTAAAGCAGACCGTAGCCGAGTTGTTTGTATCTTTACTCTAGCATGACTAACTGACACATGCTGACTGGCTGTTAGTACTTATTGTGATGTTTTGACAGCCCCCCTTGTCCCCTGCGGGTGACTCCTCGACCATGCGACAGTGGTGCCTTCCTGCTGTGGCTCCACGCGCCGAACCGCTCCCAACGGGCCGAATATCACCTCAAATCTCAGGTAGGACAACAAATATGATGTGCAGACATTTTATATGAAGTTACTGTATACTACTAGATTTGCATCTCCTGAAGGAATGGCAGTGTTTGCAAAGTAGCAAAATAATTGATTTGTGACGTGAAGGGATAGAAAATAAAAATGATATGAGATTGACATTAATATGAAATATAAGAGAACAAATGGTCATGTTCAGCGTCCCTTTTGCAGTTCAATAATAATAATACTATTAAAAACTGTCATTATTTGCTCTCCCTCATGTTGTTCCAAACCTGTATGACTTTATTTATTCCGTGGAACATAAAAGGTGAAATTTTGAAGAACGTCCTGCTCACTCTTTTCCATATAAAAGAGTGAGCCTCAGAGGCACTGAGGCTGTCAGGCTTCAAAATGAGGGGGAAAAAACATAAAAGTATTATTAAAGGGGTCCATGTGACTTTTGTGATATATTCCAGCTTGGAATTTCCAAGCTTTATGGAACAGCTTTGTGTAATCCAGTTCAATTCACATTTATTTTGTTTCAAAAGCAATATACAGCCCCACCTCCATTCATAGTATTCTGTTTTTATTTATTTTTTAACCAATGGGATGAGTTGGGTGTGGGACTATCTGTTTTGCTGACCAATGGGAGATTTTTAATGTTCGATAGATTGCAACATTGTCCACCCTCTTTTTTAGCAGCTTTGGTTCCGAAAGTATTTTTTTTTCATTTTTCTCATAGGGTTTTAAAAAAAGTTTACGTTTAACCGGCTATGAGGTGAATCACAACATTATAAACTTTGAAGCAAATTTTGAATCAAAACAAAAGGCACAGGAATGTTTACTTTAATGGGAGAAATAACTCCAATCTCATGAAGCATTGCAAATGACATAAAATAAAAACAATGTTGAAACATAAAACTAGTCATATAAAGATGCTTATGTTTATGCTTATGTTGCTTGTTTATATATATACATAAACAAAAACAATATATTTTATGTTTATTGAAAAATGTACATCCATACAAATATCTACGTTTGAGAGCATGGGGAAACTGATTCTGTCATTATAATGTGGTTCATGGAAGTGGGCAGGTGCTAAATAATTATTTTGGCGCAATTTTCTTGTTGTGATTCTCTGCTTGGTGGAGATTTCTCTGCAGAATCATGGGTAATCTAGCTTTTAGATATTCTGCTTGTGCGAGCGTATGGGACGCTCAAGGGTTCGGTTAGGTACAAGTTGAAATGGTGAGGGGAGTTTCCGGTTAGAGAAACGTGAGAAAGAGA
>NW_015506166.1:392203-393868 GCF_001515645.1 Sinocyclocheilus grahami
GATGGGTTTTGATGGCTGCTCTGCCTCTCAAAATCCAATAGTGACCTCTGAGCTCTGCAAGGACTCGTTCTGGCCCAGGGTGAAGGAGACTGGCATCATATTCCTTAATAAGGAGTTTGGTTATTTGTTGATGGGGGTCGAGAACTATGGGATGTAGAGTATTAAGGTCTATGTGTTCAGCATGACGTAATCTCCCTCCGACCCTAATTAGCCCAGCATCTTCATCATAATAGGGAGACAGGGACACTAACCGGCTGTTAGATGGTAAGGGTCGGTTAGATGAGAGAGCCTTGATCTCCTCTGGAAATGAATTCCTTTGGGCTTGTTGAAGGAGGAGCCGCTCTGCTTCAAAATAATGCTCAGCTTCATCTGTCTGGGTGGAAAGATGAGCCGCCCCGTGTAGGCACGCCACTGTGGTCTTTACCAAGTCCTTCCATGTGTTATACTGCATTGCGTCTGGGAGTTGGACATCAAGTCTAGTACATAGGTGCAGGCAGAGTGCGGATTTCTTCAATTCAGTATCCGGTTCAGGGTTAGCAGCCGGCATGGTTGGCCAGGAGGGTTCTGATTGATGCAAGAAGTCTGGTCCATTAGCCCAGCGACATGATGGTGTCAACTCCTTTAAGGATTTTCCACGGGTTAAGTCATCTGCTGCATTATTTCCTGAATCCACATACCTCCAGGAATTAATGCCTGTGAGGGACTGAATTTCAGCAACTCGAGTTCCTACGAAGACCTTATACCTGCAGGAGTCAGACAGCAGCCAGTGAAGGACGGTGGTAGAATCTGAACAGAGGATGACTTGCCTGATGGTGACTGTGAGTTCCCTTTGGAGGACTTTAGTCATCTGTGCTCCAGTAAGTGCTGCACTCAGTTCAAGTCGTGGCATGGACATTTGCTTCCTGGGTGCTACACGTGAACGAGCCAACATGAATGAAATGTGTATATGGCCATTCTTGTCTTCTGTGCGTAGATATGATACTGAGCCATATGCTCTTTCAGATGCATCACAGAAGATGTGCAGGTCTCTGATGAACGTTTCCTCATGTACTTGAAATGGAGTGTAGCATCTGGGAATCTCTAGCTGTTCCAAATTGGGCAGTTCCTGTACCCAAGTTTGCCATCTGTTTTGTAGGCTGGCAGACTCAATGAGGTCATCCCATCCCAGGTGAAATTTCCACAGGTCCTGAACAAGTATCTTGGCCTGGGTGGTGAATGGAATAAGGTCCCCGAGAGGGTCATACTGTGATGCTATACCTTGTAGATATTTCTCAAAGTTGGCTTGAGACATTCTACTTGGCGAGGTCTGTATCCTAAGGAATCACGGAGACAGTTCCATCGCAATCCAAGTGTGCCCTCCAGAAGATCTGGGCTCGTTTGGGATAACCATAGCTCACTGCTTTGTGACCTTGCTTCTGTCGGAAGGTGTTCAATTGCTTCAGGTTTGTCACTGGCCCATTGGCGAAGATTGAACCCTCCAGTAAGCAGCAATTGCCGTAGGCCATCTACAAGAGCTCTTGCCTTTTCGGTTGATTGTGTACTTTGAAGACAATTGTCTACGTAGAATGATTGGGTGACTGATTCGGCTAGAGTGGGGTCAATGTCACCATTGTCATGGGCTACCCGTTGCAGTGCATATATAGCACAACAAGAACTGCACGTTGT
>NW_015506166.1:395896-397044 GCF_001515645.1 Sinocyclocheilus grahami
TGACTTGTTCAGCCTTTTCCAAGCCTTAAAAGGTTATAGACATAAAGATACCTCTGGGTGGCATCGTTGGGCTTTCATACATAGCCGCCCCCAAATGTCACTCTGGACATTTGAACATGTTAGTAAGCCCTATTTAAGGGGTGGGATTGGAGCTGTCATCATACTCAAGTTTGGGAAGTGGGATTAGGCGAGCCACCGGTCTGACATAAGTTCGGTCCTGAACCTGAACTGCAACTGTCCTTATCCGTCCGTCAGGTCCAGGGAAGGTGCGGGCCACCTTGCCCACTAGCCAGAGGGCTCGTGGAAGTTGAGGGTCCATGATGAGCACTACCTGGTCGACCCTGAGCTGGTCGTTGTCCTTTTGCCACTTTTGTCTTTCCTGGAGACTTGGCAGGTAGAGATTAATAAATCTGGCCCAGAACTGGTACCTGACTACCTGACTATGTCTCCATCTCCTGGTTCCTAGAAGATTGCTGGAGTCATACATCACTTGTGGGAGGGAGGCGTCCCATGAGCCTGGAGTCATACATCACTTGTGGGAGGGAGGAGTCATGGCGTCCCATGAGCAGGATGCTAGGTGTGATTGGGTCTGAATCTGCGATATCGGATGATACATAGCCTAAAGGCTTGGCATTCATGATGCCCTCCACTTCAATAAGAACAGTGCGGAGGACCGTTTCAGGGACTGTCTGTTCCTTTAGAATGACTTTCAAGGCTTGTTTCACTGATTTGACTTCCCTCTCCCAAATACCACCAAAATGTGGAGCGCTGGGAGGAATAAATCTGAAGGAGATTTTCTTTTCAGCTAATTACTCTTTAAATTGGGGTACCATAGCTTCATATGCCTCTTTAATCTCTCTGTTCCCTCCAGTAAAGTTGGTGCCATTATCCGAAAAGAGCTCAAAGGGCTTTCCTCTTCTAGCGATAAATCTCCGTAGTGGTCATACATTTGAATATTATTCCCCTTCTCTTTTCAGTTCGTCGTCCTATTTTTACTGTGAATGGTCCAAAACAGTCCATTCCAGTGGAATAGAAGGGGGGCTTGTAAAGCCTAAGATGAGCTGGTGGGAGATCTGCCATCATAGGGATCTTGGGTTGGGCCTGCCACTTTTGACATTCAATACATGCAAGTTGATGGGTTTTGATGG
>NW_015506166.1:404770-405153 GCF_001515645.1 Sinocyclocheilus grahami
TCTTACATTTTCCCTTTTACAAACATAATATCTTATCCTAATTTTATATTAGATTTTCTACATTGTGTTGTACAACAGTAAATTCTATTTCTGATTTATGTAAACTTGCGGATTTATTTCTAATTTGTTAAATGTAATGTTAATTTTATTCTATGTACAAAGAGTTAAATTTAGAATCTGAAGTAGAATTATTATAAATTATAATTATATAATACTGAAAAGGACTAAATAGACAAACTCAAAAACAGGTAAATCTATTTCAGCCCAGTATTTGTGTGCTATGTATTTTCTTGCCTGGTGAAATAAAGGTTGATAACATCAAACTCTGTTGAAGCGCTATTATTATTATTTATATTCTTTTATCACGGTAGAACAGTAGAGAT
>NW_015506167.1:0-360 GCF_001515645.1 Sinocyclocheilus grahami
ATTCAGATGTAGAACATTGAGATAAAAAATAATATTAATCTTTTACTTTAAAAATTCTGAAGCATAGCACCGGTGGACGATTGCATAAACTGCTTAGATTTAAAAGTTAGACACCTAATTATTTTCTGCAAGACTGGTCATATTTTTTTTAAGTTAAGTTACATAAAAACGTAGATTGATCTAATTTGAATCTGAAAAGTAAGATAAACACTTAGTTAACTGCTAGTTAGTCAAACTAGTTCTTGAGACACAGTCTTAACGTGATGACTTTGTTTATGCAACTGGCCCCAGGTTTATTATACTTAACTAAAACTAAACTGATAAAAAAAAACAAAAAAACAATATATATATATATATATA
>NW_015506167.1:370-577 GCF_001515645.1 Sinocyclocheilus grahami
GTGTGTGTGTGTGTGTGTGAGAGTGCGTGTGTGTGTGTGGTTGCTGGCTTACAGTGAAACTGCGCTGACCATCTGTGCGGCTCACATCTGATAACTGACCTGATGTTCATCCATGCGTGTCTTGATTGAGCAGGAGGAGACTCTCATCAGGTCTCCATTAGTACAGAAATCTTCCTGCCAAAACCAGAAACGATAAATGGGACACAG
>NW_015506167.1:1745-6330 GCF_001515645.1 Sinocyclocheilus grahami
GACATGAAAAAGCAGAATGAAAGTTGTCAGAACACTTGAGGATTCGGGTCTAGTTCTGACCCTGGATCAGTGGCCTGCTGAACACACTCCTCTAAAACATGCAAAGACTGGATGATGCTGTGCATGAGGGAAAATCAGCTAGCTCTTTCCCAATGACAGACGCTTCAGCCTTGATTTAATCAGCACCGACTGTTAGACTGAACGTGTCAAGCATTGAAATAGTTCCATAATCATAAACATAATGCACACGCTGGCTGCCTGTGAGCGGTGACCAGGTTACTGAGTCCTCAAGCCTTCTCTGGCAATCTCAGTCATGCTGATAAACGGTCTTCATGGTGATGGAGGATGCGTTCCAGAATAAGATTCTCTTGTTAAAACCCTAATTAAGATGAGATGAATTCGGTAACATAATGGATATCTGACGCAGGGGGAAATTTCAGAGGATTTGGAATAAAAGCCTGAGATTGGAGCACTCTCACCTGCTTTATATGCTTAGGAAATCCTCATGCTCTCAGAGAGCTGTTCTCATGCAAATACTACTGATCATGCGGAACTCACTCACCCCGTCAGAAAAACAGATCAAAGAAACATATTCTTAATTTAACTACGTCAGATACTTGCAATGGTGATCCAAGCACAGAACTGACACATATGAATGAATGAAATGATACTGTAAGGAATAGTCACAAACAGCACATTTGCAAACAGAAGAGCACTGTCGCCACCTGCTGAATAAAACAAGAACTGCAGTACAGTGCATTTAATGAAGGCCTCTTTCAATGACAACAGTGATAATAATTACACACAAATGATCTATCTATCTATCTATCTATCTATCTATCTATCTATCTATCTATCTATCTATCTATCTATCTATCTATCTATCTATCTATCTATTTTGCATCATTCGTCAGTCTCTGCTCTCACCTGAAATCCTTCACATGACAGTAAAGCTTCATTCTTCATTTGTGGTGGATGTAAGAGCTTTCTAGAGGCACACTGGAGTGCAGCAGCAGTAATGTAATCTCAGGCACTCACAGCTGGCAGGACATATTCTGCTTCACAAACCAGAAACAAGAATAAACATATTACACAATAAACTAAAATAAATACAATGAGTATAATATTACAGAATTAATCAACAGTATTATCAGACTACCAGCTGATTCATAATTGTTTCATTAATGTGGTCTATAAAAACATAAATAAAATGTATGAATAACATATAAATAAAATGAATACATTTATGATGTAATTTGACCATGAACTGTAAAAAAAAGAGAAATGTTTTTAAAAGTAAAGGCAACATGGTTGAGTTTAAGTTTACTTAGTCTCAACCTAACGAAACTAATGCTCATTTAGGTACTTTAATTTCTTCACTATCAAATGCTACACATTTATCAATCATTTGCAAACGTTGCAATATTCACCCTTATATATGAACATATTAGATGTAAAATCACGCTGTCAGTAGCAGAATGCAGGTTCAGCCCTGTCTGTGTAATTGTGTTGTTTACTTCACTTTCAGGAAAGAGCCTCCTACTGAATCCTGAATCCACTGACATACCACTTATATACAGGACAAATAAAAGATAAAGCAAACTAGTTACAGCGCTGCTCTTAATCCAGTATCAGATGTACCAAGTTGTTATCAATGTCAGCCGTCAGCCGAAAACTGCTGTTGGTTTGCAGTCATGATTCAGGACAGCAGCCAGAATCTAAAACAATCATAGAGAAAAAGAGACAAGCTTATTACTTTGCATCCCTCTAGTGGCCACATTAGACTCCTGCCGGGGACATATACAGAGGTCTTAGAGCAAAAGTTCAAAAACAAATGTCATATTTATGTCATTCCAAACCTGTATGTGTTTATATTTGCAATTTATATGAATTTACCTGACGTAAAATAATTTGAATGAAGTGAAATAAGCTAAAACAATTTAAAATCAAGATACTACTTATTTTATTTCACCACTCTATATCAATAAAATCTTAAAAATGCATGGGCATTTTCATAATAAATATAAATTTTTCCAGTTAAGCCAAGCTCTAAAATATTTAGGCGAGTAATTAAGAAACAACTGGAAAACTCATGCAATTTCATGGCTGCAGGATATTCAGTTCTTAAAACTTCTGGAATCCTGAATAAGATCTAGTGTCCGTGGATTTGAACTGTGAAAAAGTTACACTGCATTACAGTAGCTGTAGCAAACATGTTTAATATCAGCCTACGTGACTCACACACCATTAGAAAAACATCAGTGTCTTTCCCACCTAATGCATGATTAAGCCTCTTCTTCCCTCGGCACACTAATGCATCCGAAGCACAGATAATCACTAATCACGGAGTCCGCACACGTGCACGTAAGAGACACACAGAGACACAGCTTCTTGATTCTCTTCATTCTCTTCAGGCTGAAACACACTTCTTCAGCTCTGGATTGTTAGGGATAGATCAGCGCGTGAGAGCAGAGAATGGACGACACGATAACAACAATCAATATGTGCAGGGCTTTTAACTTCCAAGAAAAGATGAGAAAATTACACAAATAAAAGTTTTCCTTTAACGCACTAAACGTTGTGACAGAAAATGGACACTTGGCTTTCCTCTTCAAGTACTAATACTACAAACACTACAAACTTTTCAATTGAGCGCAGTCAGAGATGTTTATGATTATATGAGATATCTGTGTTTGTATATATTTCAAAAATGAAACAAAACCTGAAACAAAATCTGTCATTGTTACAATAAACGTACACTGAAAGGCAAACGAACAGGAGAATTTGCGTTCAGCGTATTAACCATGATAGGATTCATTAATTTATCACAGTGAGACACAAACTATTGATAGTTACTTTGTTGGACAGATTTCGCTTCCCGCTCATAGTTTCGATTGAAATATGAGAAACGATACTTTGAATCAGTTGAACCAATTGCTTCTCAAAATGATTCAATGTTTCGAAGCGCTGCTGGTCAAAACCATAAACTGTAAAACAAACTAAACGAATCTAAATGCAATGAAAACTCAAACATGCTTAAAGCACCTGTTACAAACCAATTGCACACGTTTTACTGAAAGTGTAATCTATTAAATGCAAACAAATCATCTAAAATCAGGTCGCCGTGATTTTGTCAAGTAAGACATGTTCCTGGATCAACATTACTGTCCAATCCCTAACCCTAAACCTAACCCTACCCATCATTTATTCCTAAAACCAGAGGGACATGATCGGTAAGCCTAAAACTGGCATTTCTTAAAAACGTATCCCTCAATTCTGATTGGTTGATTGGAATGTTCAACAAGAATATTGATCCAGGAACATGTTGTACTTGTTGAAATCGCATTCACCCTAAAAGGTTCATGTGTGACGTGTCTGTATAATATACATTATTTCATTAAACTGTAGGGCTAGTTTTGTTTATTTTATGGAGAGCTTGGTTAATCAGGCCAATAAGAGACTTAACTGCAAATTTGACTATTTTTAAACAAAGTGTCATTAAAATGTCTACAAATGTATTAAACTGATCCGTGATCAGGTAGAAACCACAGACACGGGATCACGGAGAACATCGCCTCCTAACATTTCGAGACGTTTCACGAGTTGTGAGTAAAGCATCGATTACTGTAATCACGTGACTTTGGCGATTTGAGACGCGATCCGAATCAATGGTTCGAAACAAATGATTTTAAATATTTTAAATACATTAATAAATACAATTAAATTAGAATTTCACTCACCGGAAAAAATGGAGCCCAGTCTTCTTGGACAGTCTGTACAATTAACTGCACAGCAAGCCATATTATTTGATAACTGTATGAAACAATCCAGAAAAAAGGACAAACATGGCAGAGATGCTCAGTGTCTGAAACTAGCTGAGGTGACATGACGGCTAACAGACAGCAGCGGCAATCCACCTGTCACTCAAGTGGCCACGCCCTTAATTATGCAGAACTTAATATAATTTAACTTAAAAAATTCACCCCCTCACAGCTGTCATGAAGGCCAAATTAGCTATATGCACCAAAACCACTTTTTGTACCAGGCTGTAAACATTTTTTTCTGCTGTAAAGTTGGGCATTTTAAAGGGGTCATGTGATGCTGCTAAAAATAACACTATTTTGTGTATTTGGTGTAATGAAATGTGTTTATGCGGTTTAAGGTAAAAAAAAACACATTATTTTCCACATACTGTACATTATTGTTTCTCCTCTATGCCCCGCCTTTCTGAAACACGTCGATTTTTACAAAGCTCATCGGTCTGAAAAGCGAGGTGTGCTGTGATTGGCCAGCTATCCAGTGCGTTGTGATTGGCCGAATACCTCAAGCGTGAGACGGAAATGTTACGCCCCTACCATACTGTGATGATGCCCTGTCCGGCCGGAGCGACGAGACAAAAACATTAAAACCCATTATAAACAAGGCATTTGTTGCATCCAGTGGGGATATAATTACTGATTATAATGACTTATACTGTCTTTTTACGCGTTGCGTTGCATCGCGCCGCATAAACATAAAACCATGTCTGCATTTGTGATCGGAGAAATGACAAACAACAAGCGCTACTCTACACTGCTCAAAACTC
>NW_015506167.1:6554-22040 GCF_001515645.1 Sinocyclocheilus grahami
AGGAGGCTTGCGGCAACCACATGTGACGACTCCGGGCTGGACTCTGCTTAGTTTCGCTTTCAGAACGAAACACACAGCGTCTTCACGACATGGCGGCGGCGGCAACAATACTACAGCGAGAATAAAAGTTACGCCTTCTTTCTTTGCGTGAACATTTGGGTGGCGTTATGCAAATCTTCCCAGATAGTGATGTAGACATGTGGGGGCGTGTTAGAACGAGTCGTTTTAGGTAGGTGCGGCTGACTCTTAACTTTTATAAAGAATATCTCTTTGGATTTGAGACTTTAGTCTTTGCAACTTTACAGATCTTCTTTATGCACCAAGAGCTTGTAACACTCCAAAGAGAAAGAAACACTTGAAATCGCATCATATGACCCCTTTAACATGGGGGGTTTATGAGATTGACTTGCTTTCGGAGCCAGCCTCTAGCAGCCAGTCGATGAATTGCAGTCACTTCCGTGTTGGATTCACGAGAGAGAGCGGGAGGTTGCCGCTTGGTCACTATTCTGTGTCATTTTTCATTCACAATCATTTCACTGTATGTAATGCCAAAATATGAATATTCAAAGCAGACGCACTGTCAACGTGTTACTGTTTAAAATGAATGAAATTAATTCTTTAAGGCAGTTACCACACATTCATTCAGCGAAAATTAGCCATGGGTTTACTACAAATAAAACCCCAAAATTGCAATTGTAGTTAAATCATAGTAACCACAAATTAACCCGGGTTTTACTACACTAACCACTAGTTTAACCATGGTATTTGAAGTAAAATTATGGTTATACAAATGGTACACTTTTACTAATTTTCGTAAGGGTGTTTATCAGTCAAATTAATTTAAAACTGTAAATTCAACAGGTATATGATCATCAGTATGAGAAAAATACTGTTAGTGAGAAGACTAGCGCTGGACTGCGGCAGTGGGGAAATATATTTATTTATTATTCAGAACGCACGTTTGGAAGGGAATATATATTTATAAGAACATTGCAGCAGGTTGAAAATAATTCATGTTGATGCAGAAAATTTGATTAATTGTTTACAAAAAACTGCCAGCCCTAAAACATAGCAATAATCTGCTTTCTCGTGAGAAACTGTAGGCCTAAGTGTGCCGAGACGAACACGGAAGTTGTTGTGCAAGTAGTCCGTTCTTTAAAATATACGAGACAGGAAAGATAAATGGAATATACTGTAAATGCTTTTGATGATTAAATGATCATTAAGTGATCATTTCACTGCATTAACACTGATTTGGAGAGTATTCTGCCAATGCATCATGAACACACGCGGCAGCAGATCATGTCTGTAGATGGCAGTGAAGCAGCGTCGTTTCTCTCTGTTGAGACGGTTTAACATCAGCCCACCTAAATGTGTGGTCCTGACAATAGAAATGCTGTCTGCATGGGCACTGCTGGTCATTTTGAGATAAAGAGACGTAGGTTTATCGCTTCTTTGAAGAAGCCTCATTTTGATGAGCTACCCAACAGCAGAGCATTTTAATTAGAGTGTCAGCATATTTAAATCTGTATATGAATAATTAACTCAGTCCTGCGCCGTGTTAATGCAGTAGGCCTGATACTATCCTCAGTCAAATTGCACAGGCCTGATATTTGTAGCGGCAGATTTGATCACAAATAGGTTAATTTGGGATTTGTGGTGGATCGTGAATGCAGAAGAGTGTGGAAGCTGTCTTTTTTAAATCGAGGCCAATGCAGATGAGGTTAAGCATAGCAAGCACAGTACCAACATTTCCCTTTCTTGTTCTGATAAGCTCTCAGGTCCATTGATGCTGTGCAATAATCCTGCATTACTCATTGACACTACCGTACTGTACAGTTTAGTGTAGATTTTTCTATTCATAATTATATTCAAATACAATTTAAGTGCAATATAGAAAACAAAGGTGTATGCATTTGGGCACACAGCAACAATACAACAATAATACCAGTACAAGAAAGTCACGAAGGCATGCTTTTGGCTCAGGGTTATTGGGGGCGTGTCCCTCTGACGTCACCAGGTCTGGATGTATAAGGAGGGAGTGGCACTATGGCTCCTCCAGTGGAGACACAGAGCATTTATCTGAGTCATGCAATGATTTATCAAGCCACTCTTTCAAATCAAGCCATTCATTTTTCTGGAGGCAATTTTAAAAGAGGAGGTAAGATCCAACATGAATTAATCTTGCATGCATTTTTGTCTCTGTGCTGGTTAAAACTAATAATTTATTTAACATTTAGTCAGAAAACCTTTTTTGTTTTATTAATATGAATTTAAAGTGCACTGTGTTTAATATATATTTGTTTGTCATCTGACATACCCTTATCTGAACTGATGTAAAACTATACTAATTATTATTAATTACAGGCCTGTATTTAAAATCCACTTATTATGAAGTTATATTACTCTTGATGTTTAAATAATTTAAAAATATGTGATGGCACAAAGAAGACGCCCTCTATAGGACAGGTGATCCACACAATCCTCAACACAATATTGCTCTCTTTTGTCTTGCATTGTCATTGTTATTATTATTATTATTGTGTAATCAACTGTACATTCCATAATAAAAGAGCAGAAACAGTGAAGAAGTTTTGTAAAGTGAGAGAGCAGAGAGAGCAATGCATTCTTATGGCGAGACCAAACCTGTACTTACGAAGAGTGCAGTGTAAATCTGTAATTTAACATAGCTCGCCCTATTTTAGTTCCTTTTGTTGTATATTCGGAGTAAAAAATGTCTAAAACCTCTTCTGACTGAAGCCTATATATTCCAGCATTTATTTTGCATTCTTGTCACTGTGCAACTAGCTGAAACACAGAGCAGAAACGCTATTATTCATATATGCGTACTGCTGCTGAAATATGCTTCTCGTTTAGAAGAATCTGCATTGTCAACACATTTTGTTCTATCAAAAATGTACTTTATAAGCTTCAGTGAATGCTGGTGCTTTGCTATTTATAAAGGGAGAAGGTATGTAATGTAAGTCTACATGTTAGTGATGTACTTGTGTGACTTCCCTCCTATATGTTGTTTTGCTCCTGGCTTAAATGGCCTGCTTTAAGGGGCTTCTAACAGTCTTTTGAAATGGCTATGGGAGAATATCTACCCGGATGTTGTCCTTAGATGCCAGCCAGGGATGCACGCAAGCATCTGAGTTCATACGTTTGCGGTAATCCCTGGGGTCAGTGAGTTTGTGGTCAAGCGGTTTATTTATTGCTTACTAAAAATTGCAGCGGCCATGCTCAGTAGAGTAGAACATTCCTTCTTAGCTGGATCAGGACCGGCTCAGTCACACAGAACATAAATATGCAAAGAGCCAAAAACTGTGTGCCTGACAGCTTTTATCCTGATGCATCAGCGCTCTTTATTGATCAGGAGCTGCCTGATGGCCATAGCACACACGTTCACACTGTAGATCCATCTGATCATATTTCAACAGAGTACAGCCCGGAGGATTTAATTGCTCTTTCAAAACCCAAACATTCTCAGTTTGGTTTTACTGAAGTATTAGCTTAATCTCAAATGCTACCCCTAAAATAGAATATAATTTTTAATAATATAAAACAGGAATAGACATTAAAAATTAACATAGGTAACGTATTGGACAATGGTAATTCACTCAAAAATTACAGTTCTGTCATTATTTATTCCCCCTCATGTCATGCCAAAACTAGTATTACTTCTGCATAACACAAAAGAAGATATTTTGGTTACGAAAAGTTTGGTTAACATTGATTTCCATTTGTATGAAAAACAAAACAAAACACTGAGGCATTTCTCAAAATATCGTCTTGAGGAAGGTGCCACGTAGGATTGAAATCAAACTTCACTAATCAATGCATACATAAAACACATGCATATACACCTATAAATTACTCACATATACATGTATACTATTGGATGTTCAAAAATATATATGAAATACACGTGCACACTAATATGAAATTCATACCAATACATGTTAGTAATGAATGCATACACTTGTGAATAACTTGCGTATACATGCATACACGTATAGACACTCGCATATACGTATACACTTGATCCATGCATATATTTTTATAAACACTTGCACATAAATATAAACTCGATGCACGCATACACATCCATAAAACACTTGTGCATATATTCAAAATAAAATTCACAAACGTATTCTGATAGAAAGATGTATGCTTTAGTTGTGTATAAGTGATTTCATATGTGGATGTGCGTAAACTTTTCAGTGCAAACGGAAGGCATCTCAGTGTAAAAGGAAAGGTTTGAGCGTAAACAGAAGCCTGCCTATTTGCTGCGTTTGCAGTGATGGACAGGGATCGTGCTACAACTGAAGCAATTAGCATTTTGCAAGTTTGATTTATATTCTACGTGGTGTCTCATAAGAAAATCTTTCACATTTGAGATTAGATATACGTATACACCAGAGGTGTAAAGACAAACTAAAAAACAATGCTTGAGTAAAAGTACAGATACCTTACAGCGAAAATGACTCCATTACAAATCACCAATTACAAAACGACTTGAGTAAAAGTCTTAGAGTATCTGATTTTAACAGTACTTAAGTATTTTACTGAATGTAGGCTCAAAGATGCATATGCAAACACACACACACACACACACACACACAATTTTTGAATTATTTATTTATTTGCGTTTGCAAAAGTCTCCATTTAAATTAGTAAAGCGATCTCATTTAAGGATTTTCTTTCTTATAGGTTGCTGATAAAATAATAAAACAAAATGCCGTGTTTTAAGATGTGCATCAAGGTATAAATAGAGCGAAAAAAGAAAGTTAAGAAAGTCCTGGCATACGCCCCTGTCAAAGAGATGTTGCATCTCTCTTATTGAAGCAATCTTGTAGAAATGTCCTCGTCCACACTGAACAACATGAAAGGCTGTGTTATACCGCAGCACATCTGGTGAAGGAAAACACCAGGCCTTCCCAATCTGTGGCACAATCACAAGGTCCTGACTGATGAAGGAGCTCATCAGAGGACTCAGGAGAGCGTGATCCAAACTACACGCTCTTTATCCAATCAGTTAACCAGTGCTGATGCACTCTTTATCCCACTGATGTTGTTTGCGGGAAGTTAGAGTTCGGACTAATTCAAATGTGAATCTGGTAGCTGTTTTTTGAGTTTTGGAATGGTTGGACTGAACATTAGTACCCCAAAAACATGTTTAATAGTCAGACCCCAGGAACATGGGAACTCGTTGAAAGTGATTGAAGCAATTTACAAGCGATTTGAGGTTCTTGACTACTGAGTGTCAGTTTAACGCAGTACATCGATTCCCACTGAAACCTCGACTTCTGCTGGTTTCTTCTCTACTTAATCTTCAGTCCAGTAACATCTTAGCATTAGCATTCCTCACATACTCATGAATTGTCTTTGAATGTCTCGTGTTTTGCTTGTCATCATGGTTATTGCAGTCGAAGCCACAGTCAAACAAAATGTTCCCATGGCCTGACAAATGTGCTCAACGCTATAGTGTCAATGTCTCTAACATTTCATTGTGGTTTTATGGGACAGCGCTCTACTATAGGGAGCGATTCCTTGTGTTGTGTTTGCCGTGGACAATGCCTTCGCCTTGGCCTTTCAGAATAACCCTTGTAAAGCAGACGAACACTTTGTGCAATGTGTGTTTTGAAAGACTGGCTGTTTGGCATGCAATGAAATCTAATCGCAACATGTTCTGCCTTGTTGTACTCTTTACACTATGGTACTTTTTGCACAGAATTATTACAGCTAAGTTTTCTGTAAGTATAGGTTTGCGTGTAATGTCGGGCATTGTCTCGTAATGCAGTACATGGCCACATGCCATGTTTATTTCCATGTTGTGTTCACCAGCTTTTTTTGCTTACGCTGTTATTTTCCTTCGCTGCAGCCTGCGGTCTGTTGGGCAGCGCTTTATGCTAAATCAGAGTCTGTAGACATCACTGAAGCAAAGCGAGAAAATAAGACCACATGTCGATGGGTACCAAGCAAAACGTCCCTCTTACCAATGAGACTTTTATATGGTTGAATAAAAGGGAATTGTCGTAGTCTGTAAAGTTATAGAGGGCCTGTTGCTTGGCCAATGAAACCCTAGCAAAATAGCCTGAGACATGTTGTTTTATTTATATACATTTAAGCATATTATTTAGGGTGTGTCTGGCTGACGAATAAACTTGCAGGAGTTTATAGAGGAATGTAAAATTCCGGGTAGAGTTTTAGGTTAAATTTGAACGTTTTTGCAGCAAATATGAGTCGTGCATGAGCTGTAACTTTAGAGGTACAACATCTTTTCACTTGGACACTTATTTACCCCTTAACGATTCATAGTATTACTCTAGGTACTCATATGCACATTTTAGGGGTAGATACGGTACAAACTTGTCCTTTAAAAGGTACTGCCCCAGTGACAAGCTGTTAAAGGTACAATTTTTGCACGTTTTTGTCTGGTAGAGCTGTGACCAGCAAGATGCTAGCAGTGCTAGATGATTGCATAGGTCTGGTTACTTGGTGGCTTCTTACACTCTCAGAAAAAAAGGTACAAACCTGGGGCGGTACCTTTTCAAAAGGCACACCTTTGTACCTAAAGAGTCCATATTGGTACCTTAAAGGTACAAATTAGTATCTAAGCTGCAACTACATGTCAGAGTATTAGAGTATTAGTAGACCAGGGTTAGGATTAGTAAAATAGGGTAAAAAATAGTAAAATATTTATGGTTACTATTTTATAAAATCGGACAAATTGATACGAAATTATGTTACATTTTCTAATGAGATTGAACCATAACAATAGTCAATACAGCATGTGTGCTATGTTTTATAAAACTATTTGACCGTTTAATGGGGGGAATAGACTGAAATTAAAACTGAAATGAATCACGTTGTGATTGTTTACAAGACATACAGTATGAAAACCAGTACTGATCGATTTTCATCAATTGTCAAATCTGCCACATTAAATATGCGCCATTCCTGTGAATCAGCTGGGTTATCACATGTAGTGAGGTCACATGACATATGGATTGAAATTAATGTGAGACAGCATTTAAAAAAATGAGTTTACTTGTTTGAAAGCTTATGATGCACTGTGTCTGGTAATGTGTTTGAAATAACGACCATGTTCAATGTGTTCTCATGCAGAATCTGTATGCCCCACACGTATTCCCGTGGCTTCCCGTGATGAGAAGGGCTTTGAGCTGATATTGGGCATGAAGATCCATCAGAAGGCTAAGAAGATACAGGGCTCATTAGTGTCAGAGGCAGCGTATCTGCTGGACAAGAGCACCGACATTACTGAAAACACCAGGTTGGTTTTAACCTAATCATAAATATTTAACATGTGTATAATAATGCAATTATTGTTGATTCTGCAACTTTTTAATCACTTTTTAGAGCTCCCAAATGGGTATTATTTTATTAACTGATGTTTTGTATTGTGAAAATCTATTATATATTTATTCATCTGACTAATGCATGTTTTACATTTGTTTTAAAGGGAGATTTTTCCCGAAGGTCTTCCTCCCGCCTATGTGTTCGTGTCGACTCTGAGGCTGAGAGGGCCTTCAAGCAGGGAAAAGCTGGACCTGTGGAGGGTCCTGTCTAAAGACGGACAGATTCAGGCGGCTGTCACACTCAGCGGACTGGACAAATCTGTCATCTTCACTTCCACAAACACGGTTAATGAGGGACAGATAGTTACTTTTGATGCACAAGGCACTGAGGCGAGTGAAATCTACCAGCAACTTATAGAACATTCTCCTTTTATATGCAAGTTTCACTCATTAATCATCCTTACACTAATGTAACAGATCTACTTAAACAGAAGTTTAACTGAGCCACACACCCGTTTAGACAGCAGAATGCAGAAATAAGCTGCTTTATGACACGATTCCTTTTAAAACGGTGACTTGGCTATATTTGTGTAGTCGCTGCAGTTTCCTGTTTAAAATCCCATGACACTTTTTCCACTAATGCTCCTCACTTATACACTTAATACACATTCTCAGAAATGTTTTCATCTTCTCTGTTCCAGCAATTATCATCTTGTACCTGTTCCATGTCTTCTTTTGCTCTTAATGCCAAAGCCAAGTAGTTTCGTGTGCTGTTTTTCTTGCCAAGAGCCATTTTCCTCCATCACGACCCCTCATTCATGCAGAACAGCTTGTTTTGGAACATTGTCAGACTCTTGTGACATTTATGTCAAATTAAATTATTTTTTTGTGCACACCTTTAGACGTTATTCATCTTTTCAATGCATCTTCAATCAGCACAAACCCATTTCTCAAAGTCTGAAACGTCCCGCAGGCTCTTTTTGATGGAAGCTGGCACCAGCTGAAGGTTCTGGTTAGACCCAGACGTGTCTTCTGTTTTCTGGATGACCAGCAGATCCAGGATGAGGCTCTGGATGCTGTGGTACCCATCTACATCAACGGGAAGACTCAAATCTCCAAACGCTCTGGCTCTGACGCTACACTTACTGTAAGTAGCTTCCTGTAGTACTGAACACTGGGATATTGCTGGTTTTTAATAATGACTGATATAGACATTACGGCTCAATCATCTGCTAGGGTTAGAGAAACCTAAATGTATTTATTTCTTTGTTTCTCATTGATCTCCACAGACAGAAATCCAGAAACTGAGGCTTTACTGCGACCCACAGCAAAGTGAGAGAGAGACAGCATGTGAGATCTACTCTGTGGTAAGAAAACAAAACTGCGGGACTTCTGACCAATAATTCCTTATTTAAAACTAAAAAAATCAGTTAAATATCTTGAATGGGCTTAATGTATACACACCTTTCATGAAGGTCTCGATGTCCGCCGGTACTAGAGCACAACACACAAGCCATGAGCTCCAGTCTTGTTACGCAATGACATGTTTCTGTAGATTTCCTTTAACAAATTAAGAAATGTCAGAAGAAGAAGAAAAAAAAGAGCTCAGCTGTTCACTTTCATAAAGCTTTGTGAATGACATAATCGATTTTTCTTTCATATTGGAGCAAATGGGAACACGAACATGATATTTATTGTAGCTTCTGTTGGCCATTATAGAAGTTTAACCAACTATGACGAATTCTGCTTCTGAGAAACCCAGAAACAGGTCCATTATTATCAATAACTTGTTTAGTATGTTAGATTTACTGCCATTGCTTATTTAATTGCATCACACACACACACGCACACGCACGCACGCACACACACACACACACACACACACACACACACACACACACACACACACACACACACACACACACACACACACACACACACACACACTCCATTATGGAATGAGTAGTTAATTCTTTCATATATCATTGTCTTTCCTCCACAGTTTTCAAATGCTTTATTCTTGAATTAAATGTTGTAATGTTTTGATTAATCTCTAATTTGGCTGATTTGGTTCAAGCCTCTTTATTAAAGAAATGTATAGCGCAAACATACTTTCAGAAGCAATGCTGCTTAAAAATCTTTACGACGTACTGCAAGCTAAAAGACTTGATTGAATCTACAACTCTGCAGACAGATCTTTGGACAAACTAACTGCTCTTATTCTCCTTGTTTTCTTACAGGATGATGAACGGGTAAGTAGTTAGCGTTTGTTTGTTACTCTCGTGAATTTACCGTCATTTGAAAGGATTTACGTGGTAGCAGTTTATGCCGGTCTTTCTAGTGTCCTCTGGATCGTGAGCCCACTAATGAGACTGAAGAGGCGTGCGACTGCAACCAAGGCCAGCCGGGACCTCCAGGACCGAGGGTCAGTCAGGATCTCCACTATCATTCCTGTTTAAATGCATAAAGTTGCTTATTTACTGCCAAAGTCTGATCTCAACAGGGTTTGCGTGGAGAGAAAGGAAGAGAAGGACCCCCGGGCCCAGATGGTAAGCCTGTGAGTAAAACCCCATATATTCAGGATATGAGTCTTTTTCAGGCCAATCTGTGTGAACTGTACAGTTCTGAAATGTGTGTTTTCTCAATAAAGGGACCCCCAGGTTCCAGAGGAGAGCCAGGAGATCCAGGTATACCTGGAGAGAAGGTGAGACGCTCTTATGGTTTGAAATCATTGCTACGATTTTGAATGCCACAGATGTTCGGTTTCGTTTACTACAGTCAAACTGAAGCGCATGTGTGTTCAGCGTCTGGCGTCTCACGAAATGAGGACATAAACACATGAACAACATCTCCACAACTGCTCCGAGAGTCACTTCATCAGCATTTCACTGTTTCATTTGAGAAAAACTATCCTCATATCATACTCACAGAGAAGCTTTAAGGTCTTCACAGCAGCACATCAAAATAAAAGTTCGGTTTGAAGAAATTTGTAACAGAAATATCAGTAGAATGAAAAATTTTAATACATTTTCGTCAAATTGTAAAAGTTGTAAAAGCAATTAATTAGACATGATTTTTGATTACTAAAATGTAATTTAACCGGAAATGAAAAAAAAATAATCCAGAAAAATTAAAACAGAAAAAACAGATTTCATACATTGCTGACCATGTGGTTTTCTTTCTTGAAGAAGAAAACGCTTCTTCTGTGTTTTTTGCTTTCCTCTCACTTAGGGTGACGTGGGTCCAGCAGGGCCGAGAGGCGACCCAGGACTTCAGGCTTTAAAAGTGAGTCTTTCACTGGGGTATATCGGGAAAAAACCCAACTTCACTTCACGCCTTTCCTCACAAAATAATCATCAGATGCTTTTAGATGCTCATTCTCAAATTTAGATGAAACAACCATTCGGCAGGAATAGAGCCTCTTCCCACTTTGGTGGAGCGTGATGTTCTCAATCTAGCTTCCTAATTACCAGCTTTTAGATGTAATTCAGTGAGCAGACTCTTTCCTTTCCTTTACTGCGAGTCACATTCGGTGTATTTTATTTCCAGGGTGATCGAGGAGTGCAAGGGTTGCCAGGGAAACCGGGGCCACCAGGACCCACGGTAAGAGCTGAAATAATTAAAGTCTCTTTCCAAGCCCTCAGCCAGGTCTGTGTGAGTGACGGCTTCCCTGTGTAACCGGCTCAATGGCTCCTTTATAAGCGTTTGACAGAAGTGTGTAGAGAGAACACACAGAGCAAGCGGCGGACAATCGCCATCCAGCACACTGGCCAGAAATGCATTGGTTTTATACAAACAAAGTGCTTTAAACCAGACCGAGTAAGTAAAGAAGAGCCAAATACATTACTGGAGACAAACACAAAGACTTTAGGAAAATCTGCTTTTGTGTGCATTTACATGCACCGGTTATGCTTTATAAGCCAACAACACCTGTGGTCATTTTCCTTTATCGGCGTAGAGTCATAAACAGCTTAAGCATAAGACAATCGACTAGATTGCTGTGGTTTTCTTGCGTTGCCATCATTGGTTTGCATGTAAATGGGTAAAACACTTTATTTCAAAAACCGTTTGTTTGGTGTGCATGTAAACATGCTTTTTGTCTTTTTGTTTCAGGGAGCATCAAAACCAAACATTGGTACAGTTGGATTGCCAGGAAAAAAGGTAATAATATTTATTAATAATATAATATTTCAATTCAAAGCACATAATAAATTATTGCCAAGCTTAATTCTCATTAATAAATTAAATGGTAATTGTTATAATTAAATTAAATTGTAAAGTGCATACATCATGATAATAGTTGTACTTCTTTTTAATTATTTTTTTATTCAAATAAGATACTATTGCTTTACAATCTTTTCACTGAACTGCAATAATTTTGTTTACTGTTTTTCAAATTGTAAAATTATTGCAAATAGTTATTTTTATTTTAAATGTTATTTTTAATGCAATTATATGAAAAATGGGTAATACAATGGGAATAACCATTTAGAATAATGGAAAATTACTCTAAAGTCAAATGTCACGATGCATTACAGCCAAGACAAATTGAGAGAAAGTGTACTTAAAGGGACAGTCCACCCAAAAATGAAAATTCTGTTAAAAAAGGAGTCAATAGAAACAAAAACTGTTTGGTTACCAACATTCTTCAAAATACCTATGTTCCACAGAATAAAGAGAGGGTGAGTGAATAATGACAGCATTTTTATTTTCGGCTGGACTATCCCTTTAAATGTCTTTAAATTATCCAATGAATTATTTCTGTTTTATTTATTTATTTATTTGTAAATTACCATGTACTACTATAAAGAAAAAAGAAATAAGTAGTGAAAAGGCCTTATTCATAAACTGTAAGCTGTCATGACAAGAATGCTGATAATAAACTTGACATTTTTAAACAGGGAGAGCAGGGGGGGAAAGGAGAACAAGGACCTCCTGGAGAGCCTGGTCCAATGGTAATGTACTGTGATGTTATATGACAACACAAAATGATGTGCCAGAAATTAGTTTTGTCCAGACGATGTCCTCTAAGAATTTGTCATTCATTTGCTCTGTTACTTAAAACACAAAAGCAGATATAAAGATATGATACAATGCAGTGCTGCGATGATGAACCATCCTGTTCAGATTCTTCACTGTAATTAAGATGCAGCCATATTCTTTAAAAATGTGCACAGAATTTGAGATTAAAACACGTGTCCATATTTATAACTTCACATGCACAACCAAATACACAGTAAAGAGCACGAGAAGTACTGTTCAGTTTCAGACCATCTTCTTACTCAACATAATCTGTCTTGAGCTGCTGTGAGCCGATGTTTCTGAGAAACTCCTGTGTTGCTTCAGGGGAAACCAGGACTCGCTGGAAATGAGGGAGCAGCCGGCACTGCTGGAGCAAAGGTCAGTCAATCTAGAAAGTATTTTAACCGCATACAATGGTGTAAAGAAACATAAACGTCTGTAATGTCACTCAGATTGCTATATAATAGTAATTTCCCATCAGCTCATGTCTTGAGACACTGGGACACTTGTGTGTGAGTCAACTCATCGTTACTGTCAAATGATTGAATGCATATCATGGGATTAATACACAGATATTTATAGGTCGACAGAGAGTAAAGACATCTGTCAGGCGTGGAAGTTAGGAGAGGTTAGCCATTAATTACATTTATAGTGTAAGTGTGGAACTACTGTCACGTTCAGTTCCCTTTCAAGGGAACTTCGAACTGTGTCTTCTAGGGGTTGCTATGGGGAATACCTTCAGTGTGACCAGTGTCTGAAGCATATACTGTATCTAAAAACGACAATAACACTGGCCGGCGACAGCCTATGACGTCATTACCCTGCGCGATCACAGTATAAAAGGGTGCCAGGGGAACACATCATCCTCTTCTTCGTCTTCACTGACCATTTGTTTATGTTAGCGTTAAGCTAAACACGACTAGGAGTGCATGTTTCTCGCCAGAGGCTTTGCTCTGATACCTGCAGTTTCACACGGCTCGCGTGCTGTGTGTATGTGTGTGGTGAAGAGCAAGCTCGCATTCAGCTCTCGAGGGAGTTGGATGCGCTCTGCATTCATTGCTTATTTCTTGTGAGGGATAAGCATGAATTGAACGCGCTTGTTTCACGAGGAGGCAGCTTGTGCTCATTGTGATGCATTCACAGGACTACTGAGGGGGATGTGAGAATTTCACCATTTACCTGAGTTTGTAGATAGCATTTGCAAGAGTGCGTTCGCCTCTCGCGAGAATAGCGATGCATTCGCGGCAGCAGTTTTCATTCACGCTTGATTTCCGAGGTAATCTAGCTGTTGGGCGGAGCGTGTTTGCTGTGTTTAGAGCTGAATGCATGCTGCGCGTTGCGTTGCGGTGAGAACATGGAAAGGACCTGACGGGAAATTCCTCCCTATCAGTGATTTCCTTTTGTTTGATCTGTCTGCAGTTATTGGACAGCTGGTTTATATCATGTCCTTCTCAGATAACCACATTATACTGCACTCCGGCTTGAGTAAAAAAAAAAGAAAAAAAAGAGAGGCTTCCATTCCTTCCCGATCTTCATTTGGAGATCGAGGAAATTTGGAAAAATCCTTTCTCGTCCCGCATCCACAGATTCCAGCATACTAGTTATGCCAACATTGAGGGAATGCATGAGAATGGTTATGAGAAAATGCCACCTGTTGAAGAGACGCTGGCCTGCTATCTCTCCATGGGGGAGACATCTTCTCTTAAGGCTCCCTCCCTCGGCAGCAGGTCAGGCTGGAGTCTCGTTGCACACTATGTTGGTGCTTCAGGCTTTTTAGGCTGATCTGCTGAAAGACCTGGATAAAGGCAGGGTCTATCCCCTGATGAGGTGGCTGAGTTGCGTCGCACCACGGATCTTGCTCTCCGTGCCGCTAAGCAGGCCGCCACTGCCATTGGCAGATCCAAAAAATGGAAGCCATGGTGGTTACGGAGGGACATCTGTTGGTGTGTCTGTGGAGATCGGGTCGAAAGAGAAGGGCTTTCTTCTTGATGTACCGGTTTCCCCTTCTGAGCTTTTCGGCACTTCCAACGAGACGGTCGTCATGAGGTTTAAGGAGGCCAAGACATGCTCGGCTGCCTTTAAATCCTTCATTCTACAAGGGTCCAGGCTTTGGACTTTGCCTCCAGCCTATATCATGAGCCTGAGTCATGCGTGGGAGCCATGGTTGGTGATTATGATCCATTTTTATCTATTCTACTGCTAGCTCTTGTGTATTTGATGCTAGTCTTTCTCTGCAGCGCTACTTGGACCTGTTCTGTTTTTCTGACTTTAGGTTTGATCGACCTGCTAAGTCAGGACCTCCTGCTGTTGACCAATTACATTGATGGTTTCACTCATCGGTTCTGGTTCCAGGCTGGCGATAGCTTTCATCTTCGGCTTGGACACGTAGCCCTCATCTTCGGCTTGGACACGCAGCCTGGGCTTCTGAGGAAGTCTCCCAGCATTAGGTCCCCAGTATAACGCTGCAACCTCAGGACCTGTGGGTCCTTCTCGTGGGCTAGTACTCTTCTGAATACATGCTTCGCGACATGCTCCCTATCCTCTGGCCAGGTGCGAACTATTCATTTCTCACTCTGAGAGGTCTCCCGAGATTTGAATCGTTCCTTAAACTTCATGCACGTTCTCTGAGCTAGAGCTCCTCTCGCTGACGCGTTGAGGAGCTCAATGCTCCATAGACGGTCGGGCCCGTGGGGTACCAACAGGGTTTCTGTGGGAACCCCTCCTTTGTGCTTCTGCTCTGAGAAGCAGTAAGCTCTATACACATGAATGGTTATTGGGTCCCGCTATTTCTTCAGATGCTATCGGGTCTGGTTATACGGGACCCACGCTCTCTATCGAGATAGAGAGCATGAGACCGTGTCCAGCTGCACCAGTGGACTGTCTCTTATTGGGCCCTGCTGGGTTACTCCTTCTAATCTAGCGCCCCTTCTGGTCGAGCTAAGAAGTGATCCCCTCTCTGTGAGGGTTAGCTATGAGTCGCTCCGTGGCAGTGACATCTGGTAGTTCGGCACTTGCTGCTTCCCTGATAAGCTGCCTCTATTCAGGCCAAGTCAGGTAGTGCTCCCCTCACCTCAGAGGGTTGTCTTTGAGCCTTCCGCTCCCGACTGAGCGGCTGAGGACTTCTGGGCATCTGTGAGCAGAT
>NW_015506167.1:24274-30266 GCF_001515645.1 Sinocyclocheilus grahami
GTGAGAACATGGAAAGGACCTGACGGGAAATTCCTCCCTATCAGTGATTTCCTTTTGTTTGATCTGTCTGCAGTTATTGGACAGCTGGTTTATATCATGTCCTTCTCAGATAACCACATTATACTGCACTCCGGCTTGAGTAAAAAAAAAAGAAAAAAAAGAGAGGCTTCCATTCCTTCCCGATCTTCATTTGGAGATCGAGGAAATTTGGAAAAATCCTTTCTCGTCCCGCATCCACAGATTCCAGCATACTAGTTATGCCAACATTGAGGGAATGCATGAGAATGGTTATGAGAAAATGCCACCTGTTGAAGAGACGCTGGCCTGCTATCTCTCCATGGGGGAGACATCTTCTCTTAAGGCTCCCTCCCTCGGCAGCAGGTCAGGCTGGAGTCTCGTTGCACACTATGTTGGTGCTTCAGGCTTTTTAGGCTGATCTGCTGAAAGACCTGGATAAAGGCAGGGTCTATCCCCTGATGAGGTGGCTGAGTTGCGTCGCACCACGGATCTTGCTCTCCGTGCCGCTAAGCAGGCCGCCACTGCCATTGGCAGATCCAAAAAATGGAAGCCATGGTGGTTACGGAGGGACATCTGTTGGTGTGTCTGTGGAGATCGGGTCGAAAGAGAAGGGCTTTCTTCTTGATGCACCGGTTTCCCCTTCTGAGCTTTTCGGCACTTCCAACGAGACGGTCGTCATGAGGTTTAAGGAGGCCAAGACATGCTCGGCTGCCTTTAAATCCTTCATTCTACAAGGGTCCAGGCTTTGGACTTTGCCTCCAGCCTATATCATGAGCCTGAGTCATGCGTGGGAGCCATGGTTGGTGATTATGATCCATTTTTATCTATTCTACTGCTAGCTCTTGTGTATTTGATGCTAGTCTTTCTCTGCAGCGCTACTTGGACCTGTTCTGTTTTTCTGACTTTAGGTTTGATCGACCTGCTAAGTCAGGACCTCCTGCTGTTGACCAATTACATTGATGGTTTCACTCATCGGTTCTGGTTCCAGGCTGGCGATAGCTTTCATCTTCGGCTTGGACACGTAGCCCTCATCTTCGGCTTGGACACGCAGCCTGGGCTTCTGAGGAAGTCTCCCAGCATTAGGTCCCCAGTATAACGCTGCAACCTCAGGACCTGTGGGTCCTTCTCGTGGGCTAGTACTCTTCTGAATACATGCTTCGCGACATGCTCCCTATCCTCTGGCCAGGTGCGAACTATTCATTTCTCACTCTGAGAGGTCTCCCGAGATTTGAATCGTTCCTTAAACTTCATGCACGTTCTCTGAGCTAGAGCTCCTCTCGCTGACGCGTTGAGGAGCTCAATGCTCCATAGACGGTCGGGCCCGTGGGGTACCAACAGGGTTTCTGTGGGAACCCCTCCTTTGTGCTTCTGCTCTGAGAAGCAGTAAGCTCTATACACATGAATGGTTATTGGGTCCCGCTATTTCTTCAGATGCTATCGGGTCTGGTTATACGGGACCCACGCTCTCTATCGAGATAGAGAGCATGAGACCGTGTCCAGCTGCACCAGTGGACTGTCTCTTATTGGGCCCTGCTGGGTTACTCCTTCTAATCTAGCGCCCCTTCTGGTCGAGCTAAGAAGTGATCCCCTCTCTGTGAGGGTTAGCTATGAGTCGCTCCGTGGCAGTGACATCTGGTAGTTCGGCACTTGCTGCTTCCCTGATAAGCTGCCTCTATTCAGGCCAAGTCAGGTAGTGCTCCCCTCACCTCAGAGGGTTGTCTTTGAGCCTTCCGCTCCCGACTGAGCGGCTGAGGACTTCTGGGCATCTGTGAGCAGATCTCTATAAAATCCATACTATGGTAAGTGCACACGCTAAGCTTCTGTGCACTTTCTAAAATCCACATGGTGGTAAGTGTGCACGCTAAGCACTCTGCGCACTGAATCCTGTATGGTAAGGGTTATGCGTTGTCAGCCTCGTTCCCTTTCTCTGAGTTGGCTTAGGCACGGTACTCGCCTTGGGCTCCACTCAACTAGTGTGTCTCTGTTGATACATTGTTAAAGCATCGCTCCCCTCACTGTAGAGGGTTATGAGCATGGTGCTTTCTTCCGAGCGTTCGAGTTCTCTCCCCTTCTGAGGAGTTGAATTTCCCGCTTCGTGGGCTGTTCTCGTGGTGTTTAGCAGTGCTCCCCTCTATCAGAGGGTTGCCTATGAGCACGCTACTCCTTTCTGAATTCGGAGTTCTCCTCTTACGTGGAGAGTTGAGTTCTCTGTTTTCCCAGAGCACCTGGAACCGGCAACATCAGGCAAACTAGGCCCTACATCTGACTCCCTGATGCGCTGAGTTTTTGGCTAAGCTTGCAGTACGCTTACCCTTCAGGATTTCTAACTAACATGCTGTAGGTCGAGCCCCCTCACGGCTGAGAGCTGGGTGTTATGCTTGCTCAGGTAGGTAACTTACTGCTAGCCATTCCAGCATTATACCATGAGGATGAGTTGGTGACTTCTCAGATGTATTGCTCTTGGGATACGCCATTTCCATCTATGGACTGCTCCTTCAGAGTGCCACGAGGGCCCCTTAGAATGGTGTCTTTAAAATCCATGATATGGTAAGTGCGCACGCGAAGTCCCTGTGCACTTTCTAAAATCCACGCTGTGGTAAGTTTGCACATCAAGCATTTTGCGTTATTTCTAAAATCCTGTATGGTAGGGGCTACACGTGGCGGCTTCGTGCCCTTTCTTTGAGTTGGTTAGGCTCCGGTTCCACCTTGGGCACCACTCTACCTATGTATCCTCAGGATACCTACTTTAACAGGGTGTTGCTACTAGGGGTCTGTTGAGACAGTTCCTTCAGCAAGCTCATGCAGAGCAAGCGGTAGCCCCTGGGTGACAGGCCAAGACCTGGTACGATTCTAGGCGCTTGGTCATGTCCCCTTAAAGGAATCTCTTCCTGATTCCAAGCCTTTGAGCTCTACCCTGGGCTCAGGAGTCCTGGCCCTAACAGGTAAGTTTTTTTAGGGGGGGGGGTAGCTTAGGCATTTGGCCATAGGGGATAATGTCACTGACAGCCGTCTAACGTCCCAGGGGCAACTCCCTTAAAGCTTTGTACTAGGGGTCTGTTGAGACAGTTCCTTCAGCAAGCTCATGCAGAGCAAGCGGTAGCCCCTGGGTGACAGGCCAAGACCTGGTACGATTCTAGGCGCTTGGTCATGTCCCCTTAAAGGAATCTCTTCCTGATTCCAAGCCTTTGGGGTCTGCCCGGGGCTCAGGAGTCCTGGCCCTAACAGGTAAGTTTTTTTAGGGGGGGGGGTAGCTTAGGCATTTGGCCATAGGGGATAATGTCACTGACAGCCGTCTAACGTCCCAGGGGCAACTCCCTTAAAGCTTTGATAGAGTTGGTACTTAGTGCTCGCCTGTGGTTTGGCATGCACTCCCCTCAGCATGGTGGGGTCGGTATACCGTTCCTCATAGCGACCCCTAGAGGACGCAGTTCTAAGTTCCCTTCGAAGGGAACATCTCAGGTTGCGTATGTAACCATGGTTCCCTGAGTAGGGAACGAGACACTGCGTCCTCTAGGTTTCTTGCCATGCTTCGGACGCAAGCTTCAGACAAAGAAGTGGATGATGTGTTCGAAGTTCCCATGAAAGGGATCGTCTCAGGTTACGTATGTAACCATGGTTCCCTGAGTAGAGAACGAGACACTGCATCCTCTAGGTTTCTTTATTTAAAATGCGTACATTTACAAAATGAGCCTGCAATATCAGAAATAATGAATAAAGTAACGGTCCATGTTAAATACAAACATTAATTAAAAGTAAATGTTTAATGAATTAAAAAAACATATAAGAAAGCACTATTTAATTTAGTGTTATGCATATGTTATCATATTCATAAGGTTTGTTCTAATGTCGCACATCATAATCTGCACTTTACACGATTCTTTGAATTCTTTTGTGTGGGTTTAAGAAGCGGCTGCGTGTCTGAAATCAGCTCCCTGATAACGGACGACTCGCACAAAGTATTTTGAAAATACAAAAATACTAAATGCATTTAAATACAAAGTACATTAGATTTTTTCCAAAGGCTTTTAAATGCAAAATTCAAAACAGTATTTTGTATTTCAAATACCATAGACTGTATAAAAACATGTATCTGAAATACTGCCCATCCAAAATCCTAACAGCATACATTTAGTGTATTTCAGGTGAACACAATAAAAGCACACTGCTTTAAGTTCAAGCAAGAGTCAACAGTATAATAACAGTAGATTCTATCCACAAACTTCCCAGATTAAGAGTGTTTTTCTTACATATTATAGTAATTATGTATAATTATTTATGATGTCAGTTATTTATAATTGTTAGGTTTATAATCAGTTTTAATTTAGAGGCAGGTAAAGCTAATTTCAGCTGAAAAATACCTTTGAAATCTCACTTTGGTCAGATTTTGAGCAAGTTTTTTCAAGCAAAGCTAGCCTTGATAAATCTTCCTCAGATGCATTTATAGCAGAAACTATGATGAATGACATGCTAGGCCACTGTATCTCAAGTTTGCCTATTTTCTCTAGCCTCTAAATAAATCATGTCTTATTATTATTTACTTTAGATTCTCCCTTCATCTCTGCTTTTACTCTCCTCTACTTCTGTTACTCCTTTCCTGATTATTTCTTAGAAATATGCAACTTGCTGTATATTAGACCATTCAAAAAAAAAAAAGTTTACATACAAATGTGTTTTATGTTCAGTCAGCATCAGATTGTGTCATTCTGCTTGAGTTTGCTGCACGCTGCTATAAAGTTTAACACTCCAGGCTAACAAACAGAGGACTTCTCACTCTTTTTGATTTTTAAGAATTATGCTGTGGTGTAACTCTTTAAAACAAGCTCCTAACTTTAGTTGAAGAAACAAAAGTCCCAAGATAACCCCAAACTGGGTCAAAAAACCTCCTCTTTTAGGATTTCAGGACTGTTAAAAGCCACAAAAGCCTCCCCAGATGCATATAAAGCTTCAGTCCCTGCGAGGTCCTCTGGTACGAGCCGCAGATAACTAGTCCTCTCTGGTGACTTTCTTGTGGCCTTCGGGTTTTACTGCGGAGGTTTTACAGCTTCAGAGCGTCTCGAGTCCATTTCAGAATCAAATCACATGCCGCATGTACGCAAACAAACACATGCGTTTATGAGTCGTGAACGTCCACAGCCCTCACACACGCTCAGACATTATTCTGGAGGACTCGTGTCACAGCAAAAGCAGTGTTAAGTCGCTGGGGGATATTTGTAGCAATAGTCAAAAAAACTAAATTATTGCTTTTTCTTTTATGCCAAAAATCATTAGGATATTTAGTAAAGATCATGTTCCATGAAGATATTTTGTAAATCTCCTACCGTAAATATATCAAAACTTAATGTTTGATTAGTAATATGCATTGCTAAGAACTTCATTTGAACAACTTTAAAGATGATTTTCTCAATATTTAGATTTTTTTGCACCCTCAGATTCCAGATTTTCAAATATTGTCCGATCCTAACAAACCATACATCAATGGAAAGCTTATTTATTTAAAAAATTGACCCTTATGACTGGTTTTGTGCTCCAGGGTCACATATGTCCTTGAATTAAGTGTATATTTAATGGTAGACAAACAGAAAGATAGATCGATCCTCATGCATAGTAAAGTTTGTCAGCATGTGTCCTCATCATGACGTTAACACTGTATGAATCGCGCTGGAAATTTCACAAATGGAGCTGTGAACAGCTATGTTCTCATCTACTTTTGCACTCAGTTTAAATAGGATTATAGTTAGTTCTGGTCCTCAAATTTGATTGGCCGCTTGTCTGTGTTTGTGCATTCAGACAGACTGTCAGTCTGCTGGGGATTTTTTCACTGACTCGTACTGCAAGATACTAAAGCACATTTACAGTCTTTACATTTACATTTCTAGAGATTTGGCTCCATAAAATGATAGACATGAGCAAATGCTCTTCTCTCACGCCTAACGCTTTGTGTTAACAGTTTTCATGCAAACCCTAGAGCTCCATC
>NW_015506167.1:30276-46547 GCF_001515645.1 Sinocyclocheilus grahami
AACGCTTTGTGTTAACAGTTTTCATGCAAACCCTAGAGCTCCATCCGTCTTGTTTTCCTGCATGATAAACCGTTTTGCTGAAACACACTCGTCTGGATGGTGGTGCGTGTTATTTTAGCTGTATGAACGCTCGGTCAGACTGGTGAAGAGAAGACATAAACTGGTGCATTTTACAACACTAGCACAATCATGCTTTATTAAATGCACAGAGATGTTTCGTCTGCTTTATATGGCTGTCAGAATCAGGGATCTGCACTTTTTAAACATGCTGTAAATAATGACTGGTGAGGAAAATATGGACGTATGATAACTTATCAATAATATACAGCTCAAAACCAGCGTGCACCCTGTTTCAAAAACCACTGACCTCCCAAGTCCTGCAACTGAGCTGGATATTTATCTGTTTTGTACTGAACTCATTTGAGTGTCATATGGGGCCAACAGTGTTTCTGCCACACACATCAGCGCTGTCGATTTACAGGAACATGAGTGATGCTTTGGAAAACAAGGTATTGAAGTAGCCGACTTCTTTCGTGTTTCATACACCTGAAATTACACGTCTGAATCAATTTAGTCCAGAAACGCTGTAAGAATGTGGACAATTATATCAAAACCGACATCTCTGAGACACGAAAGTCTGCAGGCGTGACGTGACATGGGCCAAATGTCAGGATCAGTGTTTTTGACTCAAAGGTGCCCATTGTTTAACACCGTTTTCAAAAGTCCTCAAAGTAAGACATTTACTACATATTTCCTCTATAGTTATGACAAGGCTGCTTCTTATTTATTTATGCATTTATTTGACAAACAGAAACAAACAGAAGCAATTGAGGGGGGACATAATAAATAAATCAATAAACACATAAAAAAAATATATATATACAGTATATCATATTAAATGTATATTATATATAAACACGATACATTAAATATTTCTAATATTAAAGTCATCTTGGCTTGCTTTGATCGAACAGAACTAGTCTTGCTCCCGGGTTTTCCATTGGACGTCAAGAGAAGACTCAACACAGCACAGAAATTAGAGGCATAGTTCACTGTGAATGCACCATAAAAGTGGCCCGTGTGACTAGAGTGCTATTCTGTGCAGTTTTTGGTCGTCAGATGTTAGATTTGTGTGAGGAACAGACCAGCTGTTAACCAATAACGAGTCAATATGATGATCTCAAGAAATTCATTGTGAATCCAGAACTGATTCATTGAAAGGATTTGTCTTAAAAGAACAATGTGAAACAAGTTTGCAGTAGCTTATTATTCGCTGTTGTATGTGTGTGTGTGTGTGTGTGTGTGAGTGTGTGTGTGTGTGTGTGTGTGTGTGTGTGTGTGTGTGTGTGTGTGTGTGTGTGTGTGTGTGTGTGTGAGTGTGTGTGTGTGTGTGTGTGTGTGTGTGTGTGTGTGTGTGTGTGTGTGTGTGTGTGTGTGTGTGTGTGTGTGTGTGTGTGTGTGTGTGCTGAAGGTCTGTTTGTTTGTGTTGAGTTGGGCAAAAAGTCTCTATATCTCCTCATCACTGATAAACATTTAGCAGGAGTTCGAAGGAAGTCATACAGTGATTCTTTTGATGAATAATGTTATGAAATAACTTTTGCCAAAGTTAATGCTCTTTATTATGTTCTCCAAATAAATCAATCTTTTCTATTAAAAGTCACAGACAAGCGGAAGGCTTGAAAGGACCCTGATTTCTAAACCACTGACTGCAGCGTTGGCCAAAAACTTTAGCAAAAGGAACAAATAAACAAACAGGATTCCTTAAAGTACAGAAACAGCCTTTGTCAAAGGGTGATTTTCCAATTACAGAGGTGGAAAAGTAGTCTTAGGGATATGTTTGTCTTATGCTTATGGGTGGTATTTCTGGCATATACTGTCAGTATTTATTATCCTACACATAATGTTGACCAGTCCTTCTGTTGAAGAACAGAAAACATGTTTACAGGAATACATTTGCAGGCCAGAGGCTATAAAAGGAAATGTGAAGCTTGTTCTTCAGTGCAACGGTTGTTTTTTGAGTCTGTAAGTCTTCGTTTTGAGGCGGGGCTATACTTTCCAAGGTGGACGAACATCGGGTTACGTGATACAAATGTGATTTCTGTGGGTGGATGTACGGGAAACCGTAATAGTGCACAAGCAATATCACATCAATGTGAAGCTCAGCCAGTATTTTAATACTGTATTCATACAGTCTGTTTTTAGACTTTTTCCAGCAGATTTTCAGAATTGATTTTGAAGTTGTGTATTTTGCTCATTATTTCTGCAGCAAACTTCTCAAAACATCTTTTAATGCTATATTGTTACTAAAATGATATTTTATTGTAATTTAAAAACATTTCTGTCAGTTATATTCTGTACAATCCGTTTTATATTTATTTTTATATTCTCTATAAAATGGTTATGTTTAGGTTTCGAACTAAATATCTAAATCATAAAATTATAAAATTGCATCTATACAAATATCTTTACGATACAAACGAGTCATAAATATTTGACAATATTTAGTTATAAATATGTAATAATGTTTAATGTAAAATACGTGCAAATTGTATGCTTCAGCATCAATTGAAACATAAAAATATATGTTTTGTACCTGTAAATGTTACATACTAACACCTATGTGACAGTGAGACCAGACATTGCAGACATTTCTACATAGCATAACACCAGCCTCTTATATTTCTAACAGATTATTGGTTAATAAAGCCTTATTTTTGTGCAGTTTCTTGCACGATACCATGTTATGAGCTCAAAACACTTTTGCCATAGTGCATGATTTACAAACTAATACATTTTGATGTTTGTATCACATGCAGCTCCATATGTTTGTGTTTTCTGATGTAGAAAACTTGCTCGGTAGCGCACCCGGTACAGTTCATTCATGTTCATCTGTTTTCAATAAAAACTAATGCACTTTTAGAGCCACTCACTGGACATTACATTTTTTTAAATGTTGCAAAACGTGCAATAAGCAACATGATATCATTTTGCTGAAATGTTGCAACGGCACATTTTTCCAAGAAGCCTGGGCTTGACATGCACGATACCTCAATAGCAGAAAGGCAACGTTTATACTACATGCGTGCTTGACAACATTTTGTCTCCTGGACATTCTGCATGTGTTAAAACTGGACATACATGAGTGAGACGGACTGTGTAGTTTTATGTCTGAGACATCTTTTCCACAAACTGTGTGCTCTGAGTGTTTGCTCACCATAGAACATGTTTTATGTAGACAAGCACACCTACAGATGTCCGGCCAGAGTCAGAGTAGTTATTGGGTCCCGCTCCACAGGCCGCCGCGATCCACATTTATGTTTTCTCTAACAGACTCGCTGCTCTTCTAATGAAAGGTTTGCTTGCTTAGATGTTTTATGTGTCCTGGAAGGCCAAGCTCTTCACAAAAACAAAAAACAACAACTCTTAGTTTCTCTTTCTCCTGGCCTTTCAAAGCGCTCCACAAAGCCCAAGTGTTAGTGAGTGTACTTGAAGCTTTCATGGAGGGCAAACATTTGTTCTTTGCTTAAGGGCAATGACTCTTGAACGGGACGCCTGCCTCCTCTCCACCTGTGGCTCCAGCAGCAGCTCTGAATAAAGTCTGCTCTAGTGAAACTCTTCATCTCACACACTTTAGACTCCAGACAGTTATTGTCTTGTGCTGTATGCGTCTCAGCACTGCTGGAGTTCCAGTAGTGTCCAAATCTACAAATAAGAGGAAAAAGCATTTTCCTAAAACATATTTTGTGCTATTTCCAGCAGAAACACCTAAATATTCTTAAGACAAGATCAATTTAGACTAAATATATTTACATTGTCATTACATATAGGGCTGGGTGTCGAGTTTGATGCTTTTTAGACACCGACTGAATTGCCTCGATACCATCGAGTATTGAAAAATGTCTTGTTGTTCGATACCAAATCCTATCGATATGGCGATACCATAGCCTATCAGCTAACCTTCAACATGTTTTACACTAAACAACAGTTTTGTATTGAACTCTTTTTAGAGTTTACACCGAAAGAAATATGTCGTTTTATAAGAGAAGTCACTGACTTTTTGCGACAGCTGGGATTCAGCTGGCACTTCTCATTCATTCCTATGCTATCCTTAAACGGAGATTGCACAACTCTGACTGAAATTCAGTGAACTCAGATGAAACAGCGCTGACAAACAGAATAAACACTGTGCGCAGCGATACAGTCAATCTATTCAATCCACAAATCACCATCATTTACCGCAGATTTACTGTAGTAGCCTAACACTAACTGCACCATGGTATTGTGGCAGAAATGTGTGATATTCATATCAAATTTTATTATATATCTACTATGGAAAACCAATGGTTAATTTGAATAAAACTCCAACTTCAACATATAAAAATGAGGTTGTTACAATTTTTTACAGATGTTACTGTTTTTGATAATGAACATAAATGTACATCTGCATCCAAGCTACTGCTGTCAAATGTGCGTTTCTAAGAGAAAAATAAATACATTTAAAAAATAATATAATTAATATTGCAGCCTGCACTGCAAACTGTGCTGAAGATACTAGTCATCAAAGTAAGAAACACAAGCCTGCTTCATGATTTGAAACAATACCACTCAACAGGACATGCAGAAACTAAGAAATTAATTCTTCTATTAAGATATTTATTTTGTTAAGCAAAAAAGACTGGTGAGAAAGAAAGAGTGTAACGAATTCAAAAGCATGACGTGTTTGTCATGTTCTGATCATAAAGAGTCGTTTAAAACCACAATTAACAGTCTAGTTTCTACAACTTTTACATAAGAGCAAAACTATGCTTTTAAACTGGAAAGAAATAAAGATTTGAAATTGATCGTGATATTTATCGATATCGACTGATATGAAAAATTGTATTGTGATAATATTTTGGCCATGCACACAGTAGCATCATGCTACAAAAGACAATATATAACATTTATACTATGCTAAACTCACTTTAAACCACCATCGAGTGTTTGTAATAACTTCCGATTGCGATCTAATGTGTGTTTTGGTCATATAATGTTGCTGAAATATGCTATTTGTAGCCTTTCATATCAAGCTAATCGCTACACCTGCTTAGCATTTCTCATGTAAACACACTGTATTGTTATAGAAATAGGCAGAATCTCATGAAAATCACATACAAATCATATACTGTTGCAACCACGTGTTTATTAGCTTCATGTTTCATCCCTGTAAATGTTTTTCTGGAAGTGTAACGCACGCTCGTCATCAGAGACAGGACGGGTTATGAGCGCGTGATATGCGTGACGTATGAGCAGCGTATGATTCTTAGTGTCACAATCCGGAAAATGTAATAAGTTGGTCGACCCGTCTGTTGTGTTTTTTCTTAGGGAGAGAAAGGAGACGCGGGGCTGCCAGGCGCTGACGGACCACAAGGAGTTCCAGTGAGTCGCTTCTGCTATTCTTCTTCTTTTAATAAAAGATGCATCTGTTAAATATGTGTCAAATTTTCAAGCAGTTCCGTACCGCACTTTTAATCTAAACAAACATCCTTTGCACATGTTGACTGTAAAACTGTGGACCTCTTCATAATTAGCGGTCAAAAATCTGACAGTCGTCTCGCAGTGGTTTCCTGAAGTAAAAAGCAACTAAATGAGGAAGGATAGATATTCTGTAAATGAGAGCCCTGCACGACCGCAGTGTTGTCAAATCTACGGGCGCGACGAGACGAGACGAGAGCCAGCATGATGATCCCATCGCTCTCGCTGTACACCTGCCACATCTGTACATCTACAGCAGCGAGCTGTTTCTGCTTTCAGTGTTTCATGTCAAAACATCCTGTACATATGACAAAAAACACAGTTCTTTACAATCTGGAGTGTCCCGCTAAAATCTTTCACTTTCTGAGGCCAGCAGATAGACGTAATCACAAGAGCAATTCTCACTAATTTAATTGCTCATATGGCCATAGGATAAAGTAAATTTTAAAAAGATAATTGCGACTTTTTCTCTCACAATTGGGACTTTTTTCCCCATAATTCTTAAATCTGAATTGCAATATATAAAATCAGAAGAGTGCAATTCTAAGAAGAAAAGTCTGAATTGTGAGATATAAAAAGGTGAAAAAAATGTTGCAATTCATTTTTTTTTTCTGCCACAGAATATAAAATAAGATAATGCGGTAATTGTGAGTTTTTGTCTTACAATTCACTTTTTTCTTTTTGCAATTCTGAATTTATATCTCACAATTCTGGGGAAAAAAAATCTGAATTGTGAGAAATAAACTCAGAATTGCAAGTAGTCATCAGAAGAGAAATATAAACTTAGAAGTCTTTTTTTCTTGCAATTGCGAGTTCACATATCAGTTTATATATCACACTTATGACTTTTTCAGAATTGCACATTTAAATCTCGCATTCTGACTTTTTCTCTCAGAATTTAAAGTTTACATCTCTCTCTATTTTTTATATATATAATAAATGGACTTGATTTATAAAATCAATTATCGATTATATATAATAGATGGACTTGTTTCTTGCAATTGTACCATTATATGACACACTTTTTTTTTTTTGAAGGAAAAGTCGCAATCATGAGATACAAACTCAGAATAAAAATTGAAAAAAGTCAGAATTATTAGATTAAAAGTTGCAATTTCATTGTTTCATTCTGTGTTTGAAAGAGACTTCCACGCACATGAGCCATATCTATGAACAGAATGTCATAGAGACCAGCACAGACAGGAGCCACTCGCACCTATTTACACATTACAGCCTCAGAGGTGTGCAGCTGTAATATATTAGCATTAGCTTTGTTTGCCTCCTTGATTGAGAGAAAAATGGATTTCATATTTGATCTACGTGTGTGTTGAATCCATACATACAGTCAAGATGAAATAATTGCATTTTCACGAGCTGCTTGTCAAATGAACAGCCGGCCTCAGAGGAGAACCGAGACTGGCAGCCGAACACTAAAATATACAAGCCTGTTTTCCTTCTTAATGTGGCCCACACACTTAATAAGCGCCGCTGCTCCCACTCACTGTGTGTGTGTCAAACCTGCCGTTCAGACGCCGTAAAACAAGATACACACCTACAGTAGGCTATTCTTATTCAGGAATAAAGGTGAATCTCAGAAAACAACCCCACAATGAAAAGACAAAACAATACATTGTATGTTTTTAGGCCTTTTTTGCATTGTAATGTTCATCCTGACATGTTTGTGTTCTCATGGTGATTCTCATTATTGTATTATTTGTTAAAAAAAAAAAATCTTACATTTCAAAAGTTTGGGATCAGTAAAAAATATTTTTAGATTTTAAATGCATTTATTTATTTTTAAAGAAATGAACACTTTTATTCATCAAGGTCACATTAAATTGTTCAAAAGTGAGAGTAAAGTCATTTATAATGCTACAAAAGATTTCTATTTCAAATAAATGCTGTTCTTCTGAACTTTCTGCTCATCTGTGAATCCTGAAAAATTACAGTTGAACAGATATTCACACAGAATCAGCTGTTTGAAACTGTAATCATACAGTATTTTTGATCAACTAAATGCAGCTTTGGTTCAAAAACATTATTACATCTTAACGACCCCAAACATTTGAACGCTAGTGTAAACAAAAGTATCATTATTATTATTTGTAAAATTAGTTAATTAGTCTTTTTGCATTAAGAAGGTTCTTATTTCTTCCTTAAATAAAAGGCCTAATTTTCTTCATGCACGATTTTTTTAATTTTTTTTATTTTTTGATAAGGTGCATTATTTTACCCCGACATGTTCTTGACAGATTTTGTGCGATTTCACCCATATGACTGCAATGTGGCTATTTGACTAATTCCTGTTTTTAATTAATGCTAAATATTCTTTGCCAGTAATGATCTGGTCTGGCTAATATTTAGACGCTTTTGCTCTGCACTTGAAAGCCTGACTGTGATTTGTTAATAAGTCATTTCCCGCTACTGATCATTACATCTCAACCAGACAAATTAACACTTCAGGTGTGACACCTTTCATCTTTCATGTAATTTCTTTTACAGTCTCGCTCTCCTTCCCGCTCTTACATTTCTGCACAGTTTCCTCTCAAATTAAACCAGGGAAGGCCTCAGAAGTTTGTCTTTTTCTTCTTGATGTAGTTCAGCTTTTCTGAGAGAAGAAGAGTCTTTGAGTGAAACGCGATCGATGGAGCCGCTCACTATAAAATGACTCATTAACGGCAGATAATATGCAGGCATCTCCATTTCAAAGCTTTTTTACTCTTGGTTGTGTAGTGTCTGAGGATCGTGGAGTCAAACACGGACCTTGATGTTTCCTGCACGCTTCTGCATGTCTCTCAAAGCCGCTGTTTCAGGTGCTTTGCTAACCTGCGGACCGAGGGCCGTGATGCATCGCTGAACTCTGTATCCGGCTGCATGCTTGTTGTTATTGAGTTATGAAGCTACAACAGAAGATTTGTTTCTTGAATGCAAACATTCAGGCAGGTGCTGAAAGCTGCTGTGATGCGGGACCCTCGTCTGAGTGTTTAGGTGCTCATCGGGGCATCAGACGGCTGTGGGAAGTTATTATTCAGTTTGTGGCAGGAAGGAAGAGGGTGTTTGGTTCTCGCATTTCATATTTGGAGAAAATAGTGGTACTTTATCAGTTTTACGGTCACTCGTCTGTTAAGATATTTACATTTTCAATGTGCAAAAGTAGTAATGCAGCATTTTTCAAGGAGAGCAGCTGGTGCATGCTATTTAAATGTTTCAGTTTTAATTTTGTTTAGAATCTGTTTAATTCTTTAATGTAAAATATGACGTATTTTAAAGTTTTTGAGGTCCTACATTCAAAGGGCCCAGTTTTTTCCCCTCTCTCTTTCTTTTTTATTTATTTATTTATTTATTTTTGCTGATTCCAATTATTTTTATGATTCTCTTTAGATTGTCATTACTTTAGCGGTATTTTTGATAAATAAATTAAATAATATTTTTAAAATAAAAATAATATATTTTATAAAAAATAAAGGTATATAAACAATATATTTGCAATAATAATAATAATAATAATAAATTAATTAAAAGTGGTGATTCTCATTACTGTAGCAGTCTTTTTCTTTTGATAAATAAATATTTTTTATATAAATAATAAAGGTCTATATGTAATATATTTATATACAACAACAACAATAATAATAATACACTGATTAAAATTACTAGCATGCTTAAAATGTAAATATATTTTGAGGTTTCTGAGGTATTGAACCTTAGGATACTTTTTAGGTAATTCATATTATTTTTATTGGTGAATCTTATAACTGTAGTAGAATTTTTCTGATAAATACATGAATTAATAAATAATAAATGTATAATAATAATAATAATAATGTAATTAAAAGTCATACAGTGCCATGAAGTACCATGAATCTTGATGTTAAAACAAAGAGCAGGATATTATTCAGTCAGATTTTTGAGGAACATGATGGTGCTAACAGAGCATTTTTAAAAACATTTTTATGTACTTGACTTCTTGTTGTCCCATTACGCGAGGTTCATCGCTGCCTCTTACTGCAGCCTCAGAGGAAGCAGATGGATGGAGGAAGTTTTTAATGGATCTCAATTAAAGTAATTTAGCAGGCTAGAAAAACAGACAGTAGAATTGTGTGAATGTCAGAGAGTCAATTGTGTCCTTTTTCTTGGCAGGCTCCCCAGAGCTTTGCCAGAGTGTAGATTAATTGAGTGGCATCCTGGTAATGCTGTAATAACAGTAACCAGAGAAGAAGAACATGATGAATGATGGAATTACAGCGAGGCCTTGATGTACGAAATACAAGGTCATTAGCCCCGCTTGTCCCGTCCATCAGGGTGTTAGAAACTACATGACCCATGCAGCTGACATATGGTGTCCTTTCCAGGGAATCCGTGGGCTTCCCGGTGAGGAAGGTGCGAGCGGACCGCAGGTATGGACTCACATATACACTAAACCCAAGCCATACTGAAGGCTACTACATGCACTATTCAGTCAAAGCGCAAACGTTTAGCACAGACTTTTGTGCTGTTCTACACAACCTAATGTTGTACAGAGCACAAAACTACACAATGTTAGCCAATTATTTGTTTTTTTGAATATTAACTTTTTACATTTTTGCTGTTTCATAACTGATATTTGTTAAGTAAATGTATTGCTATATTAAACTAGGGTGACCATACGTGCTCTTTCCCCCGGACATGTCCTCTTTTCGGACCTAAAAAAATGCGTCCGGCTGGGATTTCTAAATTGCCTTTTGCTTTCTACAGTCGCCATTCATTGTGTGCGTTTTTGAATTCGAGCCCTGCGAGGGACTGCTTTCTTAATCTCGTTCCCGCTGAATTTCTGACCATTATCGGCCGCTCCCGCGATTTTTGTGTTCAGTCCTGCAAACATTCAGTATTGCATATAATTTTTTGCGCATCAGGGTGGCGCTATCAATATGCGGAATATTGAAATTTCTTTTGAACGAGCGCTCGCTGTTCACTTTCACTTTTCGATCATGCGCGCGCGCTCTGTGTAAAGGAAGATCAGATATTTGTCAATGAGCTCAGGACGATGAGCAGCAAATCCTCCAGCATGATCTGTCAGTCATCTCTCCTCTCATCCCGTGATCAGTCAAATCTGACTCTCGCAGGGTTGTCAAGTCCACGGTTTTTTTTTTTCAATGGAATTGGGTTACTTTTAAAATGTTGCCATGGATTGATTTTCCCACGTGGGTTATTAAAGGTTTGAAAAGTTGCATAAATTAATTTTGCATTCTACCTATCATAAAACTGTACTGTTAGGTTTAGTGAAGGAGGGCCACTGGTAGGAAGCTTTTTAGCTGTGTTTATGATCAATATGCATAACAGTGACTGTAAAATGTGTATTTTAGGTATGGAAATGACATATTTTGAGTTTTGATATTATGGATATAGTCATTGCGCTACTTTGGGCACTGCTTTAACCACCAATCAACCAACATTTTTAATGTTATTATTATTATTTACATTTTTGCGGTTTCATAGATAGATTTGTTTTCTGTTAATTATATATAATTGTGTATAATATATTGAATTTGGATAATAATAATAATAATATGTATTTATTTAAATAAATATAATGTCACAGCAAATCATATTAATGATGCCAAATATATTTTATTTACGAATAAAATGTGACCATGTCCAACCACATCTTGTCAGTGTAAGATAAATAAATGAGGTTAAAAACCTTTTGCACAATGGCTGCAGTAACTGACTGCCTTTAATACACGTGCCATCACTGCATCTTTAATTGTAACATGGCGTATTACAAACTGATGCTACCGATCTTGTGTTTCGTGGAGTTTAGGGTGCGAGAGGAGCACCGGGACAGAAAGGATCATCTGGGCCAAGAGGAGCTCCTGTGAGTAAACATCAGCCTTAACCTTTTACCCCCTCATTGTGTCGACTGACCCGTTAAAATGGGACACTTCAGAGGAATTGGATTGTATGAAGTCCCAGGCAGCTGTAGAGCTGCTCATCAGATCAGCAGCCGCAGCCAGATAGGAAAAAGAGCAATCTGGACCGGGGTCAAACACTAACCAGTGCTCAATCCGGGACTGAGTAACCGAGCGCTCGGGTAAACAATGTTAGGGTGACCTCTGATGGTGAGAGCCAAACATTCAGCCTGCGTTTGCCATGGTCTGTGTCAGAGCAAACGCTGCTGCCACCTAGTGCTGGATGCGATCGGAACTCAGGCTTTATGAAGGCACATTTAAGACAAGACAATTTAAGGAATAAATGTAAATGGAACAGAATACGTCAATATGGTCTCTGAATATAAATGTCTTGCGTTAGCAATGCTTCAAAGTTTAAAAATAAAACTTCCAACTTACATTACTTTTGAACTTTATTTGACAAGCACAATAAATAAAAACATAAAATACATACATACAACTTTTACTGTACTGTACTTTTACAGATCACACTGTAAAAACTCTTCATCCTCAGTCTTGTTTTCCAGTTCAAATGTCTAAAGATTCCTAAATCAAGAAGAAAAACGACAAAATAATGTCATGTTTTCTGAGAAATTGATCAAAATGAAGCGAGTTGGGCTCAGAAAAATCAACTCAATTCAAAGCTAAAAAGCTTTGACAGATATTAGTTCTTGTTATAAGCATAAACTCACGTTTTGTTCAAGTTCTCAAAAAACAAGACTTCATAACTTACACATAACTCTCCAGTAAATGTGTCTCGATTTAAGGATGTTTCGATGTGTGTACTGGAAAACAAGACAAGAATAATGAGGAAGAGATTTTTTAAATTTTTTTTGCGGTTCATGCAACATTTAATGTCATGACTTTATGAATTTAAGACTTTCTGCTCTGATTTAAGGCCTTTTACGGCCTTAATTTGTCAAAACGTGAATTGAGACTTTTTAAGGCCTGTGTATTAGTATCGGTAATTGTTTTGCACATCATAACTTCATTAATTTATGCCGTTTCTGACTGTGCATTTTAGTTTAAGTTAATTTTCCTATTTTGGTCAAATACGTATCTCCTGGAGTTTTTCTGAAACTTTATTTGCAGTCCGCCGAGCGAGCCGTTGTGTGTTATCAGCGTCCTGCGCTTTAGTCAGGCAGTGTTTAACTCTGAATCCTGTCTGATTAAATCCTTCAGGGCGCGCCGGGGCCTTCAGGGCCCTCCGGAGCAGACGGACTCAGCGGCCCCAAGGTTGGTCTGCTCCAAACATCACCTTTAGCAATTATGCTAATACCTTGACTTGAATCAGGTGGGAATAGCCGTGCTGAGATTACATTTATTCTGTTCCTGGATTTGTGCCCTTATCAAATGGATTATAGAAGCATGCCGAACAAAACCATTTAGGTTGCTGGGTTTGCAACAGTATTTCATTTAATATTTAGAGTGGTTAATAGTCTTTTTATCTGTCTATGGAAACAAATGGCTTCTTCCAGCTAGGTTTTAATGGAGTAATTATATATGTGTGTGTTTATATGTATTGTCTGTGTTCAGGGTAACGCAGGAGAAAAGGGAGATGCAGGTACTCCTGGAGCCGCAGGCCAAAAGGTAAGAGTCTCGTCTTTTGTAGCTTAGATTTGTGAGGTTGGCCTTCAGAGCTCTCAGGATAAATGAGGTGAAGAGTTTATTCTCAGAGGTTTCGTGAATCTCTCAGGGTGTCCGGGGTGAGCCGGGATTTCCAGGACTTCAGGGTGCCATGGGCCTTCCTGGATTTAAAGGACACAAGGTAATGCACTAGCGCTCAAAATGCAGGGTCGGGACGATGTTTTGGAAAGAAGCCTCTTCTGTTCACCAAGGCTGCATTTATTTGATAGAAAAATTCAGTAAAGATTGTGAAATATTATTAGAATGTAAAACAGCTGTGTTCTGTGTGAATCTCTGTTAAACTGTAATATATTTCTGTGATGCGCAGCTGTATTTTCAGTATCATTACTCCAGTCTTCAGTGTCACATGATCTTCAGAAATCAGTATAATATGCTGATCTGCTGCTCGAGAAACATTTCTGATTATTATCAATGTTGAAAACAGTCGTGCTGCACAATATTTCTGTGGAAACTGTGATGCATTTTATTTTTCAGGATTCACAGATGAACAGAAAGTTCAAAAGAACAGCATTTATTTGAAATATAAATATTTTGTCACATTATACATGTCTTTACTCTCACTTTTGATTAATTTAATGCGTCCTTGATGAATAAAAGTACTGACTTCTTTATTAAAAAAAATATAAAAAATTCATACTGGCCATAAACAGTAGTGCTATGCAATAATATTCTGAAATGATGGGCTACTGAGGCTTTGGATGAACGTGTTTGTCAGGTGAATAATTAAGCATCTGAAATGTTTCAGAAATGTTTCTGAAGCGCAACACCCGGCAAAACCATAATAAGGTCATACCTGTGCTTTAAAACATGATAGACCATCTAGTTCCAGCTGCATTGTTTAGCTTAAGCTGATATGAACTGTTTTTTTCCCCAGCTGAGCTCTTGACCAAGATTGTTAAACTAGAAACCAGCTTCCATGTTCTGAAACACCTCGCTGTAGTTTCCAGCAGAGATGTGCTTGTCTTGAGGTTGAACATGCTACTCACGGTGTATGTTTTATGTAGGCTACACATGCATATGCATACTCTATATGCAGTATTGTCACTGCCATATTGTCCAGTGCTGTCACTGCCATATATCTATTAAATCACTTTGGATAAAGCATCTGCTAAATGATTGCTTGTATGGAAGATGTGCCTGATATACTGGCGTTTCAGCTCATTAAATGTAGTTTTTGATATACTGATATGCTAGAGAACAGAAGGTAGAAGTGAGTGGATATTTCTCTTGTATTTTCAGGGAGAGAGAGGAGAACCCGGACTCAAAGGCATTCAGGTGGATCCCAGTCATTTACGTCACATTTAAAAACTGCTTTTGACTAATACTGATTAGTAGAAATAAGTCATCAGAGGCTGATTTCTCAGAAAACTCTAAACTCTCATTGCTGTGTTTGTTTGAGTGTCTGGCCAGCAACAGCTTGGAAATATTGTTTTTGAAATTGTGTTTGGTGTCGCTAGTGATGCAAAAATGACACACAAGTCTAAGAAACCAAACTGTTTAAGCTTCAAAAAGAACACAAAGACACTATAAAGTCTTCTGATGAGATTCATATGATAAACAGATTTAATCTATTCACATTTATCAGCGTAAAACATTGATGAACACACATACATAGAGCACATCATATATGTTAAACAGAAGCTCAATAAATTAATAAATGAGAAGATGAACCATGTTTTTTTTTTTTTTATTCTTTCCCATTTGACAAAATATATAGGCTATTTAAATATATTTCAGTTTGGCATTTTATTGTTTTAAACATATTTTTAAAAATTTAAATTTACTTTTAAAAATATATTTAAAACTATATTTTGCCCTCCATATATTTACATTCATGAAAATACTTTCACACGTGTCACATTTGAAGAAAAAGTTTGTTTGTTTATAACTTGTGTGAATATTATAACACATTTGAATTAAAATCAGCAGGAACATACTTTACAATGTTCCAAAAAATTATAATAATGCTATATATATATATATATATATATATAACATGATTAAATTATTAGAAATCTAGCTTTGATCTCTAGGCTATTCCATCCACATTTGCATTATTTAGCTTTAATGTAGGCTACTGTAAGATCGGAAATGCGTTTTCTTGCCCCTGAAATACCTTTTGAAATATATTTAGGTACATTACGGTTGACACTAAATATACTTTCAATTTCAAAAATATATTCAATTGAGCTTCACTGTTTACAACATATATTTAGTGTATATTTAAAATATAATTTGTCCAGAGAAATAAATAAATAAAGAAAATGCTGTATGGGTTTATGAAAACATGGTTACTAAATCATAAATATCCTAATATTGTTATATTTTTCTTCTGCTGACACTGCGGGATGAACCGCCGCAGTATGATTAGTGCAGTTCACCGTAGCAGTCTCAGTATGGTACACCGCTCTAAGTGTAGTTGGCTCAGTGTCTCTCAGTTAAACGGATGTGACACCGTCTTCTAAAGGTTATAGGGAACCACCTGCTGTTTTTGAATGCTAACCTTTCAGAGTTTGAGACCCCTGCTAACACAGGCCTCCTCACGTTCACAGGGTGAAAAAGGCAGCAAAGGCTTCCCAGGACCGCCTGGCTTTCCAGTAAGTGTGCAAACTCCTCTCATCTGCTTACAGCATTGCACCTCAACATCGACCGCGGTTATTAGGCCAGTCAGAAATTCTGAATTTAAGAAGTGACTCAAATTAGGAGCTGGAATTTGAACGGGAAGGACAGGAAGAGAAATTCACTGCATTGAAATGAAAATGAGTTGAGTGAAGTTACACAGCAGAGGATGTATTGCAATATAAATAATTACATCATTAATGTTTCTGGGAAGGCAGATTTGTAATTTCTGGTTAATTTATACCTACACTCTTAAAAATAAAGCTGCTTCACGATGCCATAGAAGAACCTTTTTGTCTAAATGGTTCCATAAAGAACCTTTAACATCTGAAGAACCTTTCTGTTTCACAAAAACTTCTTTGGGGCGAAAAAAGGTTCTTCAGATTATAAAAAGGTAATAAATAAATGGTTCTTTAAAGAACCTTTGACTGAATGGTTCTTTGTGGAACCAAAAATGGTTCTTCTATGGCATCGCTTGAAGAACCTTTTGAAGCACCTTTATTTTTAAGAGTGTATATGTGTATATATACTGTATATATATATATATATATATATATATATATA
>NW_015506167.1:50172-51035 GCF_001515645.1 Sinocyclocheilus grahami
AACCAAAATTGGTTCTTCTATGGCTTCGCTTGAAGATCCTTTTAAAGCACCTTTATTTTTAAGAGTGTATATGTGTATATATACTGTATATATATATATATATATATATATATATATAGACTTAGAAGTCTCTTCTGCTCATCAAGGCTGCATTTATTTGATCAAAAATACAGACAAAAACCGTAATCTTGCTAAATGTTATTACGATATAAAATAATTGTATAAAAAGTTCTTAAACTGAACTGCTACATTCTAATACTTTTATCCTGTAGAATCATTTTTTTCTTTGCAGAAGAAACATCCCAGATTACGTATGTAACCATGGTTCCCCGAGGGAACGAGACGCGGCGTCGGAAAACGCTAGGGGAACGCCTTCAGCGATACCAAGCTCTGAATCATATGTGTAATCAGTCGAACGATGGGCGAGACGTGCGCGGCGGGTGACGTCATGACCAGGAAGCTTTAAAAGCACGTGAGGTGCCGCCGGCAACCACTTGACGTTAGACTTCACACTTTTGATGTCAAGAAGAGACGCCCTCTGCTGGTCGGGCTCCCTAAAGGGAGGAGGATAAAAAGCCTGGAGTACGACAGGCCGTGGTGTAGAGGAGGGGACCTTAGGGACATACCACGCACGAGGGTATAAAAAAGCTTTGACCAGACCGGGCGCAAAGTTGAGATAGGAAGGCGCCACAGAAAGGGCCTGCAGATCCCCAACTCTCTTTAGAGAAGATACAGCTAAGAGAAACACAGTCTTTAATGTAAGAAGACGATCCGATATCTCCTCGATAGGCTCAAAGGGAGGCCTACAGAGAGCTTCTAACACCACAGCGAGGTCCCAAGGAGGGACACGAGATCGTACCTGA
>NW_015506167.1:51944-66100 GCF_001515645.1 Sinocyclocheilus grahami
CTGCCGCTCCGCCTCGGCGGAAGCGGGGCCAGCACCGTGAGGAACGCTGGTGAAGGCTCCCTCCTCAAAGAGAGCCTTCCGGGAGCGAAGCAAACGCAGTGGCAACTGCTCACAATGCGGACAGTCAGCCCTCTCGAGAGCCGACGCCGCGTGCTCCGCTCCCAAGCAGATCCCACACAAACTGTGTGTAACCCCGCTCGTGATGTAGCGTGGGCAGGGAGGAACACACAGTCTGTAACGCGATCTACTTTCGCCCTTTTTTGTCTTTTGCTTAGACATTTATTTTCTTTCTCTGCTGGAGCTTATTTTGGATGCTTGTGCACTTTTTTTGGACAGACAACAATAAATAAGACTCACAGAACATAAATCGTGACCGACACACACAGAGAGCTTCGCTGAATGACAGAAAGCTAGCGCCGGCGGCACCTCACGTGCTTTTAAAGCTTCCTGGTCATGACGTCACCCGCCGCGCACGTCTCGCCCATCGTTCGACTGATTACACATAAGATTCAGAGCTTGGTATCGCTGAAGGCGTTCCCCTAGCGTTTTCCGACGCAGCTCGAGTTCCCGAAGGGGAACTCCTGATTTCTGTGAAAAAGCTCAGTAAATCCCCAGAAACCTTAGTCACAGACGCTTGTGTGAGATAAGAGTGTAGGTCTTTGTCAATCGCACGCTTGAGAAATCTTCAGATGGAATAAAGTCAGGTTTCTGAATTAAAAAGTCATTGGTCCATGTATATTTGCAAGCAGCGTTCATCAACATCACCCATACGCAAATATAATACACTGTATGGACATATTTCATCCTCTTGGGGCTTCACATCAATTTGTTTACCTTTGTTTATAGTTACTCTATGGACTACTATCTAAAAATATTAATTATGTTAACAAATTATAGATCTTTTGAAAGGTCGGAGGGTTTAGTATTAATTTACGGTCTCTGTTTGACGATATAAATGTTCCAGCAACTAATGTAGTGATTTGTGTCAAGAATAAAACGAAACTTCACATCTCTGTTATGAAACAGCAATTTCCATATATGAAATATTGTAATTTGTAGTAAAAACATATATGATACCTATTAGAAACGGGAATGATATTAACATATATATCTAGCCCATACAAATAAGTATGTTTGCGTAATGCATTTTTGGACACATGCATCTATATCCATCTATAAACCCATCAATGCATGTTGACATTATAGATGTAAATGTACAAGATGTATTTTATTATATATATACTGTATATGTATATATATACATATAAATTTTAATACTTTTTTTAATAAAATGTAATTTATAAATAAAATATATATTGTTGACATATAGTTGCTACATATAATACAATATAAAAAGCATCATATAGATATTATTAACATTATGTACACATGCAAATTTGACTACTGTACAGGCAAAGCCATTTAGGAAGGTATGTCTTTTTTAAATATATAACTGTTTATATAGCTTATATCTACAATCAGAGTAGTATTTATCTAGCACAAAGGATGCATACGAAATAACTCATGAGAAAAATCACCAAGGTTTTGTAACACTGTGCTTCTACTTGTTGAAAAAGTAGCTTCACTGCTTGCTCGTATGAACTCGTACACAGTATTGTAGTCTGAACCGTCCGACACTGAAATGTTTTCGTGACGCAAACACACGCCAGGGCTTGAGAATCATTTCGTGGGGTTTCCCTGGCTGTGGCTTTGAAGAGCTTTTCCTCCCGTCACCCGCTCAATACTGAGCCTGTCTGTGTGTTTAATAACAGATCTCGCTCTGATTTTATCATAAAAAGTTTCCTCTTTCTCGTTCCTCCTGAATCAGGGTGAAGTGGGACCCAGAGGCAGCAAAGGAGAGGTTTGCAAAATTACACGACTCACTCACCTTTAAACAAATCCTGCCTATTTACACAAGCAACACGATGGTCTCCGCCTCCTGAAGGAGGTAACATGGGACAGCAGAGCACTTCTCAGCGCTTTGAAGCGTTTATATTTGACAGCTTGACGGTTATACTAAGCTGGTTTCAGCGTGCTGTCAGAGCAAACCGGCAAACTGCATGCCGTGGAAACTAGAGGAGATTTCCTGTGTATATTTATTATTTTGTGTTTATATATTCCTTTAAAAGAATATATATTTTCCCTCTAGAGAAATTGAACATGTTTATTAAATATTTCTGTACTGTATGTTTGCTCCACACTAGAGCTGCACGAGTTGTTCAGAATGTCATATTGTGATTATTTTGGCAAATATTGTGATTTGCGATTTAATCTTTGATATGAAAAACATTTAACATTTCATATTGCTGCTCAACAACATTATTTATTTTTCAGTCTACCTGAATATGGTGGCATGCTATCAGGGTTGTTATTGTCGACTATTTTTGTTTAATTGAAATAGTTGAAAAATGTAAATTTAATTGAAAATTTCAAAAGTTGCCTTGGAAAAAATCAGCAAATGCATATCATAAGCAAACCAAAAATAAGCAAGCATGCTTGGAGTATGTATAGTACACTACAGAACAGAGCAGCATGCTATGCATTTAAATGATACGCTCGTTTAATATGCAGCCTTTTCACAGTTCAGTAATCACGCAAGGCCACATCTTGTGCAGCTCAACGCTGCTTTTAAATCCAACAGTCTCACTTGCATGAAGAATACACATCCAAGTATACAGTAGGCTGTATTTAATCTACTAGAAAGGTACGCCGGGTGAGACTGGGGTCAAAGGTCGTGACGGGCAGAAGGGAGACATGGGACACACGGGTGTAGTCGGGCCGCGTGGATTCCCCGGTCAGGACGGTTTGCCAGGGCTTCCCGGCGCTCCGGGCTTTCCAGGGAAGCCTGTGAGTATTCTTACATTTCTCACAACTACACTACTGCAATTAAAAGTTTTGTTATTGCCACCAGGTTTTTCCTTTCGCAAGAAATAAACACATTGTATACAAAGTACGGCATGGGCTGGGGCAATGTCAGGACGCATCATTTCAGCTGATTCATGAAAGAAACCACAAGGCCTTAAGTCAAGACTGTGTAATTGAGTCTCTTTTTTATGTTTCTTCCTGTATTATCCGTGAAGACTTATAATTTCTTTGAAAGCTGTATGTGTTTTTCATGTAGCGACGCCATCTAATGAGTGACTCAATATGTGTTTCAGGGTAAGCCTCCCTCAGAGGAGTACTTAATACAACTCTGTGGGGACATTTTGAGAAGTGAGTATCCGACCTTGTTCAAGGTCATTATTCTCTCGAGAACAAAGAGCCCAAGGAGCTTTTCCTTTTCCCTTTTTTAATACGAACAAGCCTGATACGTAAACGAGCTGAATGAGACGCAGATTCACTCTCTGACAGCAGGAGGCGCTTCTGGAACAGCAGCGATACAGCGTTTCCTTGGTTACCGCTGTAAACAAAGCAGCTGCTGTGGTTTTAAATGCTACATTAATATGCATTATATATGGAGGTAAGATGAAAAGAAAATACCATCGAAACTTTCCTGAAGACAGTCAGTGCCCCTCAAAGATACATTCATAGAAACCCCCAATTCAGTATTTAGGATTTTCTTCCAATATTCTGCGCATGTTGAAGTGAGTTTGCTGCGCCTGCTACAGTATTTTCTCCTCTTTGCGTTCGTCTTCAGCACCTAAAGAATTAGCTGTGTGTTATTAATAGTTCTAAAAGTTCTCTAACTATGCAGTTAACAGGGATCCCTCTCAATTCACGAAGCTGTCCACGTTGCTTAGCCACGTGTACCGGTATGCTGTTTTATTAACATGTATACCGTGTGGATAGATTCACTTTTATCTGTTTTGGATAAAACCAAACACTGAAAGTGTCGCAAAACTTGCAAGAATCAACATATCATTTTGTAGAAATGTTGCACTGGCACGTTTTTCGAATGACCCTAGATTTAAAAAGTATTTTACTATCAACTTTTCTGTTGCCTGTCCACCATCGTGGATTTATTTTTACTTCACTTGACTCTTGGAACACAGCACCATTAGTCATGCTTCTGTTTTTGTGCTACAAAACAGTCTCATGAGTTTCCTTATGACCATTTTCTTCCCATTTCCCAACTCTTAGAATTAAATTGGACATGTTTTGGCATTGCATCATTGACATGTAAATGTGGTGGTATAACAGACAACAGAGAGTCTGTTGCTTCACCAGATGACTGACATTTTAGTGCAATAAGATGCATATGAAAATAGACAGTGTAAATGTCGATAGGGTGTGTTTTTTTTTTTTTTTTTAGAATGAAAGTCAAGTAAATTTAGCTTTCTCATCATATGACCCCTTGTGCATCTAGTGCTGTTCAGTGATCTCCACTGTAATGCATCTCTATCAGATCAGCTGCCGCAGCTCCTGCAGATGATGAGCCCTCAGCGCTGTGAACACTGTGAGACCATTAAAGGACCCCCGGGACCCCCTGGATCTCCAGGGCCTAAAGGGTCCAGCGGGCCCCAGGGCTATCCCGGCAGACATGGCACTCAGGGCTACCCAGGACCGCCGGGCATCCAAGGACCTCCCGGAGTCAAAGGTAACAGATGCGTCTGGCTGTAACACTTCCAGATTATGTAAAAGGGTTTGGCTTTGGGTTTGTATTTTAATTGCATAACATGTTTGGCACTCTTTTAGGGGACACAGGCCCACAGGGGTTTAAGGGGAATAAAGGGGAGAGCAGACCAGGATACCCAGGGCCTCCTGGAGACACAGGTACAGTGACATTACTACATTTTTAACCCCCACAACGCATTCAGGTCCATTTCTACCCAGAATAAAAAAATATGTAGTTTTTAGTAAGGGAACGAAACTTTGCAATATGGTTTAAGACCCTCAAAATTCACATCATTCATTCATTTGTCAGATTTTTTACAATTATTTTTAAAGAGGTATTACCATTTAAACAAAAAAGTTACATTTTGTGTTCGGGTCATGTTGGACCTAACAAAATTATTTATAAGGTTATGTTAGTGTCCAAAAAAAAAGTATAAAATATATTTTGCATTTTCCCCATATCTCACACACTATTGGGACTGAATTTGGTTGATAAGCATGAATATGTACCCCTATTGACCAACCATTGCAGCATTCATCTGAAAGTAAAGGTTTATGGAAGAAAAAATATTTATTTAGCTTGAAGTAACATTTATGTTGTTTTGTTAGAAATACATATGTAGGTTTTATAAATTTGATCTGTTTTTGAGCAACCAAGAGATATTAATTAAAATGAATACACACACACACACACACACACACACACAGGCGCTCACACACACAGGAGACCAAAATTAGAGAACAATCTAATTTCACTTTGCAATATGGTTTAAGACCCTCAAAATTCACATCATTCATTCATTTGTCAGATTTTTTACAATTATTTTTAAAGAGGTATTACCATTTAAACAAAAAAGTTAAATTTTGTGTTCGGGTCATGTTGGACCTAAAAAAATTATTCATAAGGTTATGTTAGTGTCCAAAAAAAAAGTATAAAATATATTTTGCATTTTCCCCATATCTCACACACTATTGGGACTGAATTTGGTTGATAAGCATGAATATGTACCCCTATTGACCAACCATTGCAGCATTCATCTGAAAGTAAAGGTTTATGGAAGAAAAAATGTTTATTTAGCTTGAAGTAACATTTATGTTGTTTTGTTAGAAATACATATGTAGGTTTTATAAATTTGATCTGTTTTTGAGCAACCAAGAGATATTAATTAAAATGAATACACACACACACACACACACACACACACACAGGAGATCAAAATTAGAGAACAATCTAATTTCTGAAATACTGTTATTCTTCATCGCTCAAAATTTGAAGGAATATTAGCTGTAGGTAAACAACTGTTCCACTAACATGTATGACTAAATAACAAGGCATTTCAACAAAAAACATTATTTTCAGTGATCAAACTTAGAGAACAGCAACCACTGACACACAAAAGAAGATTACAACTAAAATTTTAAATGCAGTAATTACATGGTAATAACATGGTCACATTCAAAATGTTTGGACATTCACTCATAAATTAGAAGTTACAATATCAGAAACCAGATCAAGTACATTGTTTCAGATGAAACATTTCACATTATGACTTTTATAAAAGTCTTTGGGTCCAAACAGACCCAGCATGTGAAAATAGTATATAGATACTGAATGCATTATGAGGGTTAATGTAATAATGTCTGATTCATCATGTGACAGAAGTATATGGCACACATACGCAGCGATTGGGGAGGACTCTTGTGTAACTGTCAGATTGTGTGTTCCCTCAACACCAACAGGGATCCAGGGTCCTCGCGGCAGTGATGGCGTTGGTATTCCGGGTCCTCCGGGAATCCCGGGTAAATCCGGGGCTCCGGGCATCCCGGGGAAGCAAGGTCCTCCAGGGCCGGCCGGCGTGTGCGACATGTCCATCTGCTACCAATCCTATGACCTCAGGGATGAGCGCTACAGCAAAGGGCCCGGTTTCTAACACACGCGCTTGAGCGAACACATGGGCTCAGCTCTCGGACTGCCAGAAGCGCCGCAGAGAATCCAGAGGAATTTACTGACATGGCTTTAGACATTATCTGTGCATTGTTCCGGTGCAATGAAACATCAGGGGCCTGTAGATGAATGACGGCCATTAGAGTGACATTTAATGACATGAAACCTGCCTTTTGATGCACAAAGAGTTGGTGCGTAAACACCATTTACACAATAGTACGTACATAAGATAATTTGCAAAACAATACTGCAAGTATATTAATGTGGATAGATGTCAATGTCATAAACATTAACATTTATTGTCATTACTTATGAATATTAATTATAAGGTAAATGGCTATTTTGTTCCTAAACAAGGAACTTTTTTGCAACAAGATATGAGATGCAATATTAAAAGCATTAGCTCGTTTGTGGTTTGGTATTAATGAAGATTAAGAATAAGTGGCTTTATTACTTCAGGGACAGATATTAAAAATAAAGGGGATAAGCTTATGTTTGCGTTTGGCAAAAATATGTTTTTAATCTTGATTTCAACAATACTTGACTTTTTAAGACACAACAGCCATCATATTTTCATATTTAATTGAATTACTAACTGCTTTAAATTGTTGGCTAGGTTGATTTCATAAATAGCAATTGTTGTTTTATATTATTTACATATTTGTGTACATTTTTATTCTTTGCACTGCCTGAAGGGAAGGTAAATTCACACTAACCTCATTGAATATTAAATAATAGGAACACAAACCATTATAAAACAAAACTATTCAATTCCGTGTGTGTTCAGGAACTCATAAGGGATTTACTTCATCTCTTTTGGCAGTAAAGTATTTAAGCTGTGTAAGGTATGAGATACACATTTGAGAGATGTAATTATTTTAAATATTGTTTTTGTGAGTCCATACAAAGTGCTCGTTACATACGTATTTTCTTCCAGTGAAATCTTGAATAAACTGATATCTCAATTTTCTCTTCTATAATCTTTTTCTCTCTAACATTCAAGTCTAATCTGTTGTTTTATTCACTCACTGTATTTTCATATAAAATAACTTGAAACTGTAACTTAGTCAGAACTTAGTGATGCGATCTCATTAAACTTTACATTTTTAAATGATGCAAATCTAATTTGCTTAGAATGACTTTGTTCAAATAAAAGGTAATGGACACTTTGTGATTGGTCTGTGGTTGCTTGACAGTGATGACGCATGTGTTCAAGGTTTCAAATGCATGTCGAGTCTTGAGAAAATTCTGACGTCACATAAAAAGGAAGTAGAGGAGGATTTCAAGATATGATTCAGATTTGTGCAGCTGTAGACAGACACACATGCACACAAACTCCTGCAGTTTCTATTAATGAACCGGCCAGTCGAGCTGTGAACAGTGCTGTGGGTAAGTCTACAATCTCTACTGACTTACTTATCCAGCCTTTCATTTTAATAAGCTCCTTCAATCCTGCAGGTCGTTGGTAGCCACCATGATGGAAACGCCTAACACAACGCCAGACGTTTATGAAGACTATTCGCTGATGACCGGCAGAACCGTTCAGTGCAACACCATCGCCATCAACAACTTCTGCCAACATTTTCTTCCACCCTTCTACTACGTCATCTTCATCGCCAGCGTACTGGGCAATGGAGTGGTTCTGCTCGTCCTCTACAAGTTCGAAAAGCTCAACACGGTCACAAATATATTCCTCATGAACCTGGTGGCCTCCAACCTCATCTTCACCCTCACGCTCCCGTTTCAAGCCGTTCATCATTCGGACCAGTGGATCTTCGGAGAAGCTCTGTGTAAGCTGGTGACCGGCGCAGACTATCTGGGCTTCTACAGCTCCATCCTCTTCCTCACCCTCATGACGTTCGACCGCTATCTGGCCGTGGTGCATTGCGTTGTCGCCAACAAACGACGCAGAAGCTGCTACGCTGTCGTGCTGTCTGCAGTCGTCTGGATCATTAGCGTCCTCGCCAGCCTCCAACCCTTCATCCATTTCACTGTTGAAGAGTATCCGATGGAAGGACTGGTGTGCGAAGACTCCAGCGATGCTCAGTGGAGAGTCTTCAGTCTCTATAAGCAGCTTGTGTTGTTTTTTATCCTGCCGCTGACTGTATTCGTCTACTGCTACTTCAGGATAACGCTGACCGTCCTGGCCATGCGGATGGTAGGCAAACATCGCACCGTGTGGCTCATTTTCATCATCGTCCTGATGTTTTTCGCATTCTGGAGCCCGTATAACATCATCATGATGATCAATGAGAATCAGGATCCTAGACAGTGTAATAGCAGCCTTCTGTACGCACAGTACGTCACTAGTAACATCGCTCGCTTGTATTTCTGCATTAACCCTGTGCTTTACACCTTTCTGGGAAGGAAGTTTCAGAATCATGTGCGAGGCGTGTTAGTGAGCCAGGTCCCGTGTTTATCAGACCGGATCAGTGTCAGCGCAAGTAGCAGAACTTTAGCTAAAGACTGAATGATTACAGTGAAGCGTTGTGCTTTCATTAACAGTCACGCTTTTATTCTACATGTCTTTATAGAAAAAGTGCAATGAACTTGGTTGATGTATATACACAGTACAATAAACTGGTGTGATTTCAGAGAGATTTGTGTTTCTCACTGATTTACTGATTAGTTTATATATATATATATATATATATAAATATATATAAATGTATTTTATTTCAACATGTTGCCAAGGAAACATTTCTTATTGTCCTTTAGTTTATCTTGATGTACTAAAATAAGTAAAACTGCAATTAAAATTAAGAAAATGTAAAAAAAAAAAACACAACAAAATTACTAAAACTTTAAAATGAAAATGAAAATGAAACATTAATAAAAAACTATATTATATAGTATCTCAGTGATATTAACCACTGGTGTGATTCATAAAGAAGTAATTTGAACAGTATTAAAATGTGTATGTATTAAGTAAATGAAAAAAAGCAATATATCAACATTATAAAATGCACTAAACATTACATTACACCATTAAAATATCTGTATTATTTTTTATATATCCCATCTGTATTATTTTCTCATGTCAAAACCAGCATTTAAATAACTATTTTCGGTTTATATTAAAAGCACCAAAAAAACAGATTAATTTTATGGCAGGTGTTAAACGAAAACCAGTTTGTCCAGATCCTCCCCACTTAGTGGGAGAGCGACAGCATGCTGGGAACGCAGTGGAAAGCAGAAGACTGGGTGAGTCACTGTTAATGACACATAGTCATGTTCTGTATGAGGAGTCTTCGCTGGGAATCAGTGGAGGGTGGGGAAAAATTAGCCTGCTTTTTCCAGAAAAACAATATATATTTCATTCCAAAAACAAGTTGACTGAAGTTTGCACATTGTATTTGTATTCCATTGTCCTTTCTTTCATTTTTAATTTTAATTTATTTATGATTTATTTATTTAAAAAAAAGAAAGAAAAAAAAAGATGTTTAACTTTTTATTTATTTGTTTTTGTTCTGTTTATCTTTCATTTTTATTATTCTTTATATATTTATTGTTTTGTATTCTGGTTGTGTATGTAATTTATTGCTATGACTGTATCCCCTGTGAATGTTATATCTTCAATAAAGAAAACATTTTAAAATAAGGAATCACTAGCAGAAACTCAAAAAAAAAAAAAAGCCACTGCACAAAACAAATCCCAGACAGGTCCGTCACTTTTTTGGGTCCCCTTGAAACATTTCCGTTGTGGTCCGTGCTATTTGCAGCGCGTTTCTTCATTTGCATGTGTTGTGAGGATTTGCAGCGTGTGTGTTGTCAAACTGATGAAGATGTTTTCTTAATTTGCTGGTGTTTTTTCAATTTGCATGTGTTTTCTTAAGTTGCAGCGTTGAGCTCTCTCGGCCAAAATGCAGAGTCATGCATAACCAAAGCGCACAGACTAACTATTTACATTAGTAATCAGAAGTCAAAGTTTTGTAGATTTCCAATACAGCACAGTATGTATCATGAAACGACCAACAAACCAAAGTGATTCTTCCAGCCATCGTTTGCATTGCTCCAAACGTCAATATCAAAAGAGAAATTCATGAAAAAAATGATAAAACGAGCAGTCTAATGTTCCCCTGGTGTGTTCTATTTTTAATTTAATACAACCAACAAATTGAGCTCCTTTACTCTAAATTTATGTTGAATTTGCCTTAATTATGGGATTATGGCAGCGTGTACCTTGTCGTTTACGGTGGCCTCTGGCACAGCGATTGCCAGTGTTTCTTAAACTCTCTCTCACGCTTGGCTCTTGATTTGGATGGCTTTCCCTCTGAGCTATTTTTGATTGAGGATTTTTTTTAAAAAGATTGGGTTCTTGACTTTTAAACATGACTGTGAAATAAGCATGCACCTTGGGGTTTAAAAGCAATTTCTCTGTCAGCGGCGTATACAGCAATTCATGCACGAGTCTGCGTGTATCTGCCTCATCGCCAGCCTGAACCCTTCTCATCCTCCTCCAACCTTTACAGGTGCATCTGCCCAACATTTCTCACCTGCAGAGAGCAAAGTATTCTTTGTTCGAAGTGTTTCATTTTTCCCATGATCATTTTTTCCAGCGCCCAAAAATAGCAGGTTTGACACAGACTTGGGTTTGGTATCTCAGCTCCACACCATATCATCTTTCTGCTTCCTCGTTTCAGATTCTCATGTGATTTGGCAGTTGTGTGATTAAGTTTTTTGCACAAAAGAGGTCTCAAAATGATGTAAAAATGGTTTGCGGTGTCATCCAGCAACACTGATGCCCTCAAGAAGCAAAGCAAGCAGCATGTTAAATGTACTTTCTATAGCTATAACAGAAAATTAGGCAGAATTACATGCAATAACCATAAACCAAACCCTAATCCTAATCCTATAGGAAGGACATTTTGTTAATTAATATTACTCAGTACTGAAATAATTATAATATATGACATTATCTGTGTCCCTGCAGCACAAAAGCAGTGTTGAGTCGCTGGGGGATATTTGTAGCAATAGCCAACAATACATTGTATGGGTCACAATTATACATTTCTCTTTTATGCCAAAAATCTAATTCAAGATGATGATGAATCAACGTTTTTTAAAGGAATCAGCTGAATTAATTGATAACGAAGACCATCACTTGACGTCACCTACTGGCATAACAATGTAACTTGCACAAATGGTCACTGACAAACAACTAATAGCCACACAAACTGACAGTTTGTCTGGAGCAAACAAACACAGACGTTGTTTTAAAATCAAACAGTTTACTATATTTTAATAATACACCGCAACATTCAAAATGTCCTCCTTAATCTAAAAAAAGAACATCTATTCATGCAATAAATGCAACAAACAGCCTGTTTAATTCTGAGAAAGGGTGCAAAGTGGTCATGATCTCTTAACCTACAAGTGAACATCTGAAATGATAAAAAAAATTATGATACAATCGCTTTAAAGAAGACAACTGTATATTAAACCCCAACACGTTCTTCATGGATTTATATGAGGCCCACATAATGTACCGTCACACTCGTTCTTACACAAGATATGCTGAAACATCTTCTGTAACAGCACATTTAGCACTAAAAATCCAGTTCTATCCTCCAAAGACAAACCCCCTTCCCTCGTTTCTCCCGCGGCATGTTGATGGTGCAGCAGGCGCCCCACTGTGCTTTTGTCAGCCATCGTCTTGCCCTCTAGACACGAGCGTCTGGCTTTTCCCCAGGCTGTATGTTGTCAGTGCTAGCATACTGGTGGGGGCGAGAGACATGCTAGATCCTCAGGCAAAGCAATTATTGGCTGGTTTCATTGTTGAGTGCACTGCTGCTGGGGCCCCGAGAGACAGAAAGAGAGCGCAAGACAACTCCTCGCAAAAAAAGTTTTCTACAAATTGGCCACCAGCTGCCTTCCAGTCTCATGTAGATTCCCTCAGTAGTGCAAACAGAGCCGACTAAATTAGAACAAGCTTCCAATCTACAGGCCTAGAATGAAAATAAAAGCGAAAAGAGGAGAAAATGCACCACTCATTCATTCACTTTTTTTTTCTGCCTCGGCATTCACCAATGCATTTAATCAAGCAGGACTCTTATAAATGTTCAGCGTCATCAAAACCAAGCTGTGCATTAATAATGGAGTTGTAAACACATGCATTGTCATGTCTTCATCAGTCCCTCAGCAGGGATGTTCGTTTCCACATGGTCCTACAGTGCATCTGATAATGCAAACATCATTAAGACAGTTTGTGAGTGAAATCATTTACTTTATTTCGACATTCTACTAACTGTAAGCATCTTTGCAACTACATGACAACTAACTCTCATTAGAGCATTTGTAGACTGTTAGGTGAGGCTATAAGTTGCCGTACTTGCACAGTTACTTATAGTCAGTAGAATGTCTGTTGAGCGACCATCAAAATAAAGCTAGTAGATACAGTACTAAGCAGACAGGCGACTAATACTCTAATGACTGCTGGTTGACATGTAGTTGCAAAGTTATTTACAGGTAGTTGAATGTCTAAAGTGGACTGTCAAAATAAAGTGTTACCAACATTTTCAATTAAATATCGAATTGTATCTTCCACCTTCTGATTGGTTGTGAGAATTTCTGTTAAAGACCTGGGAAGCCATGCAATAGACAATGATATATTACACATAATTTGATGTTTACAGCTGTGTTGCGCTTTGATTTTTGGTCTGTCAGTTCCTCTGATTTGCTCAGGAATATAGACTTAACTCTTCCAACTAAATTATTCTGAAACATATTACTTATATTTGTGTGCAGGCATAAGCAATGAGTTATTTATTTAACAAATAAATATTGGCCCAACAGTCACCCAAACAACAACAATTTACCCATCCAAATTTTGATTTAGAATTTCATAAAGCACCTTGCTGATTTGTGAATTTTAAGGCACATTTGCATTTACTTGAAACTAATATATATATATATTAATATATTTTACATTTTGTTATTTATTTATGCATTTATTATTTTATTTACAAATATTTAATATATCATTTTATTTTTTATGTATTTATTTATATATTTTTGAGGGTTCTTGAGGGAACCGCAGGGGGGGTTCATGAGTTAAAGTAATTTTGCATGAACAATGTAAAATTAAAATACCCAAATAACAGGGATTTAAATGTAACAATCTAAATCTTGAGTTGGAACTTTGTTAAAGTATGAATTTAAAGGCACATGTGCATTTCCTGTTTACTTGAGTTTTCTTTCTAATACTTTTTACATATTTTACTTTTCATTATTTGCTGTAACTTGCTGGTCAATGTTACATTGTTTTAATTGTGCTTTATAAATAAACAAACAAAGTTTTTTGGACTTTCATTTGTTATTATTACTATTATTATTATTATTAAGCTGCAGGGGGGTTGTGAGTCGAGGAAAAGCTAATGATTGGTCATAAAAATGTACAATTCAATTTTATTTTATTGCATGTCATGTAACCATAAACTGACAGCAGAGAACCGCGAACATGTGATTGTGTGGTTGAATTAATTAAATATTAACTTCTTAGTGGAATCTTTGAAGGGCAAGAACATATTTTAGAGTTCGGCTGACAAAAAAGTTTGGGAATCCATGTTTTATGAAAGTGTAATAAATTGTTCCACCTCTGACATCACAAAAACCTCTTACTTTTCAAACCCTACCTTAGCAACATCCCTGCTTACTG
>NW_015506167.1:66146-66934 GCF_001515645.1 Sinocyclocheilus grahami
GTGTTGATGCCAAGCCTAAAAAGCACAACAAGCAAAAGGCTGGTTCAGATTTGCACGTTGAGATATTTCAACAGTAACTGTTGTTGATGTGCATGCCAGAAGAGTTAACTGCAATTGAAATGACTCCGGTGAGTTTCTCAATGATAGAACACTCTCCTCTCCTCACATAATGTGATTTACAGACACATTTTTATTTTTTATTTACGGGAGCCCCGAGTCATATTTCTCATTGTCCGTGCTTGTATTTATGAGCGTGAGTATATGTTGCACTGTTGCTCATTTGTTAATTGAGGCCTGACACACACCAACACATTTTGCTTGCTTTCACGAAAGGTCAAAGCTCATCTATAGAGCACTTTTTAAAATTAGCTTCTTAATTTACAGTGTAGTTTCTGCTTTAATAAAGCTTACTGTAGATTTCCATAATGGACTGAACGAAGTATGTGCAAAGTAGTTTGAAAACAAAGTTAAAAATCACTAAAACTGCATAACGGACAACAGTCTTGATAGATTTCCTTCCCGTTATGCTGATATCTCCCTTAATTAATTTATATTCTTCCTTAATTGTGTTAATTGTCTGCCACCGACAGGGCTAAAATAATCAATCAATGCTCCCTGCTAAGCCTTATGTAATGTATAGCCTTAATTATATGCATGGACTGAATATTAATCAACACAACAGTGCTGAAGCAACTTAAATCTAAATAAATAACTTTAATTAAATCATAACATATTTCACTTCAGGAAAGTCAAGTCACCTTTATTTATATAGCGCTTTTAACAATACA
>NW_015506167.1:70436-73554 GCF_001515645.1 Sinocyclocheilus grahami
TTGTACAGCGCAAGTACTTCTATCATTTACGCGGGTATAACAAAAATCATCAGCGCAGTACCAAGGAAACAACAAGTACCAAACTTAATTCAAACAAATACTAGCCCATATGGCAAAAAATAAAAAAATATATATACACATATATATACTGTATGTTGCAAACAGTGAAACTCAACTAAATAAATTTTTGAAATAGCAAATATTTGATTTCAACCTTCAGGGACCAAACTATATTTCTGAATGTATTTCAGGGGTAAGAAAACACATATCCAGTCTTAAAGTGGTCTACATTTAGAATAAATACAAATATAGATGGCCTACTAGAGATCAAAGCTAGATTTAGAATGATTATAAATGTTTCTATATATTGTAATATTGCATTTTTTTGGAGCATTTTAAATTATGTTTCTTGCTAAACTTTATGCAAATGTTATTTGTTCACACATGTTATAGACAATAAATCAAGTTTTTCTTCAAATGTATTTGCTTGGACTGAAATATAGAGGGTAAGGTATATTTTTAAATGCTTTAAAAAAAATGTATGCTGTTACAAAGGGTGCGTGACAACCAAGGTGCGGATCCATCTACAAGCTTTATTCCAAAACACGGTCAAAAAACAGGCAGACAGTGTTAGACAGGGCAAGACAAAAGAGTAATCCAAGGTTCAGGTATGGGTAGATCAGCAGCAAACAGTATCCAAGAGGGCAAGACAAAGGGTAATCCAATATTCAGGCGAATGGTCAGGGCAGGCAGAGAACAATCAAGGCTAGCTAAACAGGCTAGATCAAGACTTGACTATAACTAGGAACTAGGACTGGAAACTAAGCAAGGAAATGGCTTCATAGAGCTGCTGAATCTAAACAATACTCAGCATTGAATAATGGTTTGAGTGTGGTTTTTATAGTGTGTGTGTGTGTGTAATTGGTTGCAGGTGAGTCCGTGATCAGTGTAGTGCAATGGGTTCTGGGAAATGTAGTCCGGAGAGAGATGTAACAGTTTGTGTAATGATGGGTGATCTCTGATGGTGAGTAAACGGAAGTCCATGGACCAAATTCTTGACATATACATTTAAATTATATTGAAAAAAAAAATGGCCAAGAAATATATTGGTTGAAAATATTTTTATGTAAATATATTCTGAAACATATTTTACCAAATATATATTTGGCCTTTTTTTTTGTATACATATATATATATATATATATATATATATATATATATATATATATATATATATATATATATATATATCTCGGCTTTAGCTCTACAACAAGAGTGTGAATGCACTTTCAACTCCCAGGTTTACACTCCAAGAAAAAGTACAAGTCCAATTTCGACGCACCAGTGCATCCGTCTCTTAGCTTTTATGGCACTTTACCACATTTCTGAGCTTTTATTTTCTGACTCACAAAAGTGAATGGATTTTCTTGCGAGGTGCAGAAAAGCCGTGTCTTAGTTACATTAGCAATAAATGCATCCATATGACACGACTATTTTAAAACGGCGCTGGTACATTTCTGTTTTATTATTGACACGCGCTTGAATGGTACAAGAAACTTTATAATACACAGAGAAGCTATCTATAATAATAATAATAATAATCATCATCATCATCTAGTAATAATTTCAAGGGCTCTAATATACAAATAAAACTAAGACAAATGATGTCACATTTACAATGTTTATATATAATTTATATTTTGTGTGTGTGTGTCAGGAAAAATTCATTAAAGGGATCAAAAGTGACAGTAAAGACATGTATAATGTTACAAAATATTTCTATTTCAAATAAATGCTGTTCTTCTGAACTTTCTGTTCATCTGTGAATCCTGAAAAATAAAATGCATCACAGTTTCCACAGAAATATTGTGCAGCACGACTGTGTTCAACATTGATAATAATCAGAAATGTTTGTTGAGCAGCAGATCAGCATATTATACTGATTTCTGAAGATCATGTGACACTGAAGACTGGAGGAATGATGCTGAAAATACAGCAGCGCATCACAGAAATACATTACAGTTTAACAGATATTCACACAGAAAACAGATATTTGGAATTGGAATAATATTTCACATTTTTACTGATTTTACTGTTTTTTTTGTCAAATAAATGCAGCCTTGGTGAGCACAATTATTCTCAAACTCAAACTTTTGAATGGCTGGTATAAATACTCTATAAATGTGTGGACTGTGCAAATGTGTATCATGTCAGATTGAAATGGAGTTTGTAAAGATTAAAGCAGTAATTACCGAGACCCATTAGTAGCAATTTCAAAAGGCTGGACGATGCATTTGAAAGTACGTTAGCTATTTGCGGTACATGAAAATGAGTTGAGATAAAAGATTGTACTTCAAAAACATCAGCTTAACGAGATGTAACAAACGCATTTTTTCTTAATTTCTTCGTTGATTGTGTTTGTTCAGGTATTTGTTCTCTGATGAGCTGATGAACAAACAGCTGCTGAATGAAACCAGGGCTCATGATTATAAAGAAAAACACATTTCATCGCTCTTGCACAGTTAATGCTCTTTCACATTATCATTATGTACATCCCAATTTCTTTCTTTGGTAATGTCCCAGTTTTTAAAAAAGGAAAATTAAGTAATGTGCTCGATATTTCATATGCTTGTTTAAAGAAACATTATTTCATCACTTACAGTGTGTAGTTTCAATTTCATTGTCAGTGAAAAACAGAAGACTTTAATCTAAAATTGACTTTACATCCATGCCTGATGTTCACCGAGGCTGTTTGTCAAAGAGGACAGAACATTAGTGTACACTGTATATAAGACAAGTCTTCAGTTTATTGCATTAGGTTCATAACTATAATTATTTAGATGATGCATGCTATAATTGATTGCATATAGCTGCATTACATAGCGACTGTCAATGTGCAAACAAATTTTTTATTTAGATGAGATGGCGATTTAGAGATCTATGAGATAGATATTTTTTTTTATTAAATCAAAGCTGTTGATGAATTGTGAGATAAAAAGTCACTTTTTTTAAATTCTGTGTCAAAAATGCTCATACGCCGAAGCTTAAGCATGTTGCAAACAATAACTGGAAACACCAATCATGTTACCGAAAACAATTAGACAAGCCTTACGCAACA
>NW_015506167.1:73564-79623 GCF_001515645.1 Sinocyclocheilus grahami
AAAAGTGAATGGATTTTCTTGCGAGGTGCAGAAAAGCCGTGTCTTAGTTACATTAGCAATAAATGCATCCATATGACACGACTATTTTAAAACGGCGCTGGTACATTTCTGTTTTATTATTGACACGCGCTTGAATGGTACAAGAAACTTTATAATACACAGAGAAGCTATCTATAATAATAATAATAATAATCATCATCATCATCTAGTAATAATTTCAAGGGCTCTAATATACAAATAAAACTAAGACAAATGATGTCACATTTACAATGTTTATATATAATTTATATTTTGTGTGTGTGTGTCAGGAAAAATTCATTAAAGGGATCAAAAGTGACAGTAAAGACATGTATAATGTTACAAAATATTTCTATTTCAAATAAATGCTGTTCTTCTGAACTTTCTGTTCATCTGTGAATCCTGAAAAATAAAATGCATCACAGTTTCCACAGAAATATTGTGCAGCACGACTGTGTTCAACATTGATAATAATCAGAAATGTTTGTTGAGCAGCAGATCAGCATATTATACTGATTTCTGAAGATCATGTGACACTGAAGACTGGAGGAATGATGCTGAAAATACAGCAGCGCATCACAGAAATACATTACAGTTTAACAGATATTCACACAGAAAACAGATATTTGGAATTGGAATAATATTTCACATTTTTACTGATTTTACTGTTTTTTTTGTCAAATAAATGCAGCCTTGGTGAGCACAATTATTCTCAAACTCAAACTTTTGAATGGCTGGTATAAATACTCTATAAATGTGTGGACTGTGCAAATGTGTATCATGTCAGATTGAAATGGAGTTTGTAAAGATTAAAGCAGTAATTACCGAGACCCATTAGTAGCAATTTCAAAAGGCTGGACGATGCATTTGAAAGTACGTTAGCTATTTGCGGTACATGAAAATGAGTTGAGATAAAAGATTGTACTTCAAAAACATCAGCTTAACGAGATGTAACAAACGCATTTTTTCTTAATTTCTTCGTTGATTGTGTTTGTTCAGGTATTTGTTCTCTGATGAGCTGATGAACAAACAGCTGCTGAATGAAACCAGGGCTCATGATTATAAAGAAAAACACATTTCATCGCTCTTGCACAGTTAATGCTCTTTCACATTATCATTATGTACATCCCAATTTCTTTCTTTGGTAATGTCCCAGTTTTTAAAAAAGGAAAATTAAGTAATGTGCTCGATATTTCATATGCTTGTTTAAAGAAACATTATTTCATCACTTACAGTGTGTAGTTTCAATTTCATTGTCAGTGAAAAACAGAAGACTTTAATCTAAAATTGACTTTACATCCATGCCTGATGTTCACCGAGGCTGTTTGTCAAAGAGGACAGAACATTAGTGTACACTGTATATAAGACAAGTCTTCAGTTTATTGCATTAGGTTCATAACTATAATTATTTAGATGATGCATGCTATAATTGATTGCATATAGCTGCATTACATAGCGACTGTCAATGTGCAAACAAATTTTTTATTTAGATGAGATGGCGATTTAGAGATCTATGAGATAGATATTTTTTTTTATTAAATCAAAGCTGTTGATGAAAATATAAAAAAAAATTACATAGGTCACATTGAGAATAAGCCATTGCCACAACAGAAACTCAGAATTGTAAGAAACAAGTCTGAATTGTGAGATAAAAAGTCACTTTTTTTAAATTCTGTGTCAAAAATGCTCATACGCCGAAGCTTAAGCATGTTGCAAACAATAACTGGAAAGCCTTAATCAACAAGCATGTAGCTTGATGACATTATAAGCAACCTCTAAACGTCCATACTGTGTGTCTAACTTACAAGCATGTTACCGAAACACTAGATCAGCTTTAAGCAACAAGCACGTTGCTGACTTAAACACAGATGTTGGCAGATAAGCTTAAAGAGACAAGCATGCTTCCAATAGCCAGATGAGCCTTAAGCAACAGCTTTAAGAACACGCATCTTGCTGGTAGCCAGACAAACTTGTTAAATAGATAAACAGACAAACCACAGCATTTCACAATAACAACCAAAATAACCAAACCAAAGCCTAAAGCACCAATCATGTTACCGAAAACAATTAGACAAGCCTTACGCAACAAGCCAATAACCTGACAGCTTTTAAGCAATGAGCACAAAAGAGGAAAACTTCCCTTAGCTTGCTGAAGATATTCCGAGATGAATGGAGGGTGAAATACAGCCAGCTGTGATGTGGATGCTTGATCCCCTTCTCGATGTCCTTCTCCTTCATGCGGGGCAGGCAGATCTCATCTAAACTTGTTCTTGAGTCACATTAGCACATCTTCAGCGATGATTTGCAGGCAAAGAGTCAATAATACAGCGGTGCGAGAAGCAAGTCACTTCCAAATCTAGCAGCTTATATTGATAAATGCGAGGAATTTGTGTTCAACTTAATGAACTTGAATCTGGGGGCCGTTTCAATAAGGAGGTTCAACCAACTGAGTTAAAACTTGAACTCTGAGTTGACTTACCCTGAGATGGAGAACGCTGGAAAGTTTTCAGGTTCAGAACAGCTGAAGGGAGTTAGTTCAATCGACTCTGAGTTTAGCGTGTGCACCAAAGCCATGATCAATGGAGCTCCGCAATTGATTCAACAAGAGGTCCCCATACTGCCGAGTCAATACGTAACTTTAATTCTTAATCACTGTTATAATATAAAATGTAAAAACTGGCAGAACGGTAAGTTATCGAACTAATATTCATTTTCATGGAATCCTAGAGGCAAAAAACAAAGCAGCAAAAGATGATGTATAAATACATAATTCAATCAGGTAAAGCTTTGAGCATAAACAGTTCATGGTTGTAGGCAACATGACTTTACAAGCATTTAACATATTAAATAAATATCATTCAGTGTCTATTTCAAAGTGCAGAAGCTTTTTATGACAATGCTCTTTTCACATAACTGTTGCATTTCTTAATTAGAGTAATGCAATTCACATCTGACTTCTACTCAGCCAACAGCAAGGAGGACGCACAAATAATGAAGAACAGATGAAGAGGAGACGGCCACAATACCAAGTATTGGAAGAATATTAAAATCCAACAGGGAAAAAAAACATAACTGTTGCTTTTGTCTTTGTAGGAAATAAAGATAACCAAATAAATTTAACAGCTGTGGTGGTGGTTACGCCAAAGATCTCGACTACCCTTATATCTGGCATCCTTCCTTTCCATACAGTAATCAGCTTCATTTTCCATGGGTTTGTGCTCAGAAAACTACACACATATTATAAGAGCGAGCGTGAGAATGAGACGCACGTTCCTTTCCGCTCTGCATACCTGATGTTATAGAGAAACTACCATTTAAAAATGGTACCGCTCAAATTAATATGCATCAAAATAATCCTCTCCCTTATTAATGCAGCCTCCTCATCTCCAGGATTCAGTAAGTACATGCTGTATTTGTCTGCATGATGAAAATATGTGCAATGAGTGAATGTACCAGCATTGCAAAAAAAGCTTTTCTTAGCTACTTAGTATTTTTGTCTTGTTGTTTCCAATCAAAATATCAAAGGTTTCTTAAATCACAATGCATTTTCTACATGAAAAAATCACAAGGAATTTAGTCTTTTGAGTGTATTTTTCTTATTTTGCAAATGATCTGCCTGTGGGTTAAGAAAAATAGTCTTGTTTCCATTTGCATTAGGATTATTTTTTCTTGTTTTAATTAAAATACACTTAATTTGAAGTAAAATGCACTTATTTGTTTAGTGTTTTTTTCAGCGTGAATGAATTAAAACACCAACATCAAAACATCACTTACGCTTTAAAAAGGGACAGGAGACTGAAATAAACTCTGGGTTTACTGAAGAAAAGCTGCAGACCAGGTTAGGTTCACACAGTGTAAGTTACCACGGTAACTGACTCTGAGTGTAAGTTACCTCTCTTTCAGAAACGGGCTTGACTTACCCTGCTTTCTCTGGTTTGACATACCTCCCATTCTGAAATGGATAACCCAGAGTTTCCCTCATTTCAGGTTAACATACTCAGAGCTTTCACGTAACCTCCTTTCTGAAAAATAATTTGATTGATAAAATATTATCATACAAATTATTCTCAGGCTAGTATACCTTAATCTCTATTGTCAGGGAAAGATTTATATCTAATATTTTGATAGAGCACTCTATTCAAAAAGTTATTTTATAAAAAAACTTTTGAATAATTTTATGGAAAAAGATTAAATCTATGACTAAAACAAATAAAGTTTCAAAACCAACACAAAAAGCAAAACAAGGTGAGATTCTCTCTGTGTCCAGTAGTTTGAGTTATGCAACACAGTGGCAATATATCATGACCTAGAGATCTTTCCCTGTGATCTCCGCAGCGCTTTTCATGTGCAGTCAAACCTTGTGTGCTGAAGTGTGAAGCCCTGATGCAAGTCATGTGAAAGGCCATTCAGAAGTGTACTATCATTGGGGTTTTGGGCACTTTTGTTACCATTATTTATGATCTCCAAAAAAAGACGTACCTTTCTTCCTCTGTAGTTGTCCACTGCACAAAAGAGGCTGTTTGGAAAGAGTCTAACGCTCCTGTTAAATATATGTGACCGTAAACAGGCATCCAGAGGACACATCTCATCCTGCAAGCAAATGCTGTTCAGTTATGCCTCCAATCCTAATGGAATTACGTTTAGCATATTTCTCTGCTTTATGATATCTCACAATTCACTCCTCTGATCAGTCCAATGAAAATGAAGGATAATTGAAGACATAAATCAGTGCATGCAGAGCGAGGCACTTTCTCTTGCTGTGGTCTGGATGCTTTCGTTCAAAACAAACATTTATTTTGTTGTGCATCTTAAAGTCAACGTGAAATGCATTGGTGAAATAAAATATGATACGTTCATTTGATATAATATTAAAAGAAAAGCTTTTTTGCTAAATAAAATGTGCTGAATAGCAACCCATACACAAATGTAATGTATGTAAATGTCCATATCTGAAACATAGTGTCATATGAAGTAAAAACATATGAAACCTATTAGAAATTGGAACAATTTCATATGCTAACATATATCTAGCCTATACAAATATGTATGTTTTTGTTTGCATAATATATTTTTGGACATGTTGATATTATATAAGCAAATATAAAATATAGACATGCATTTATTATAACATTTCTTAAATTTACAGATTTTTTGTATATATGTTGTTTTAATTAAGTTGCATGTATATATATTTGGTTCATTTATACATATATAAACATATAATACATATAATACTTTGTAAAAATTGTCATATAGATATTATTAACATATATGCATGTACAAATTTTACTATGGGGATTATATACATGTATGTTATATATATGTATGTTATAAAGTTATATCTTCATTTACCCGGATAATGTACATTTGTGAAAATTATATATGGCCTTACAGGGAACATATATGCCAGTATATAGGTCATATATTACATTTCTGTATACGCAGTGGGGTATACAGTATAATTTCATGCTGACTTTAACAGATAAAATAATAATAATAATAATGATAATTATTTCCTCCTTTTCTGCATGAGACTTTAGTGAATCTCTTTCTATAGGATGTACAATGAAACATTCAGCTCAGTTTGAAGGTAATGATTTGCAAAGCTGTTTCCTTTGGCTTTTCATAGATAGATGAATGGATGGTTGATGGATGTACAGATGGATGGACAGAAGTATATAAATAGATGAATGGATGGATGGATGGATGGATAGAAGGAAGGATATAGGTAGATGAACAGATAGATGATGGATGGACATATGGATATAGATAGATGGATAGATGAATGGATGGATGGATAGATAGATGGATAGCTGGATGGATGGACGGATAGATGAATAGATGGACGGATAGATGGATAGATGGATGTATAGCTGGGTGGATAGATGGACAGATAGCTGGGTGGATGGACGGATAGATGGATGGATGGATGGATGGATAGATGGATAGCTGGGTGGATGGATGGATAGCTGGATAGATGGATGGATGGATGGATGGATGGATAGATAGACAGATGGATGGATGGATGGATAGATGGATAG
>NW_015506167.1:79647-81228 GCF_001515645.1 Sinocyclocheilus grahami
AGATAGATAGATAGATAGATAGATAGATAGATAGATAGATAGATAGATAGATAGATAGATAGATGATGGATGGATGGAGGGATGGATAGCTGGATGGATGGACGGATAGATGCATGGATGGATGGATGGATGGATGGATGGAGGAATAGATGGATAGATGGATGGATAGATAGATAGATAGATAGATAGATAGATGGATAGATAGATGGACGGATAGATGGATAGATAGATAGATAGATAGATAGATAGATAGATAGATAGATAGATAGATAGATAGATAGATAGATAGATAGATAGATAGATAGATAGATGGACGGATGGATGGATGGATGGATGGATGGATAGCTGGATGGATGGACGGATAGATGCACGGATGGATGGATGGATGGGAGGAAAAAAACAGCGGTGAGACACACAGTGTCGCAGGGATCTGACGAGTGACTGGAGTAAAGCAAACCCGTCTTGCGCTCAGAAGCTGACTGGTTGCCTGAAGGCTGTCGGTGTCTTTCCGTCTGTTCTGAATTATTATGCAGCTGCAATGAGAGCGTTTGTGAACTGACGTGAGAAGCGCATTCATCGCTGCAGGGCCCCGCAGTGCAGCCCAAAGAGCCCTCGCACATTCTAGCCAGCTCGTTTGGGCTGATCAGCATTGAATGCCACCTCTGTCATTTCAAAATAATTGACTCACTGCAGAAAACTGAATTTTAAAAATCTCATTTTTATATTGTTTCTGAGAATGCCACGTATTCTCAAACACTGCCTGAAATCCTGCCTCAGACGCCCACAGTGAACATGACCGACCCAGGCTTTTTAATAATGACAGCAGACCTTGTCTCTCATCATTGGCATTTCTCTGACATGGTGTAATTAAACACAAACAATTAGTTATGTCTGGTGTAATACCCTGAATCTCATTAGTAGTGGTGAATATGGCAATTCACTTGGCTGTTAAGAGTTTTCAATTAAGAGCAAAGATTATTCGTTGAAAGCATTTGATGTTAGGCAGATAATCAGAGAATGTGAGCGTTTAACAAATCAAGTCTGCTTTGAACACAATCAACAATTTCTGAGAACAAGAAAACTACCGAGTTCATCAGGAAGGTTAAGTGTGCTTTCTCTGCTATTCCATAATGCAATATCAATATTGCTTCCACTTTTGTAACTTGTTCTCTAGTTCGTTTCACATTTAGATTTACAAGTTTAATGTTGCACCCAAAAGCAAAAATAGCATCCATTTGGTGCCCTGATGGAAGTTATAAAGTGTACATATTTAAAATATTTTAGGAGACATAAGTTCTAAGTGGGCTGTTTTTGTACTGATTATGAGGGTTGACTGCAGATTTAAAGTGTACTAGTTTGTATCTAAAATATTAAGTGAACAATAAAAGTGACAGAATGTGTTAAATTAAGTCAAATTTAGAGGATTTTATATTTTTAATATAAGCTACTGACATACAGTACACTAATTGTGACATACAGTAGCTGTATGTCAGTAAATAAACATACAGTAAATAAAAAAAAATTATATATATATATATATATATATATATATATATATATATTTTTTTTTTTTTTTATTTT
>NW_015506167.1:81619-91473 GCF_001515645.1 Sinocyclocheilus grahami
TTTTTTTTTTTTTTTTTTTTTTTATTGGCATGCTGTCAAAGTTTAGCTTGTTAGCTTGTTACCACCCCCTGGTGAAAGAGGCTAAAACTACACCATGTGTAGACAAAGTCAAGATCTTATTGACATTGTACAGATACAACGAGAATAATTTTTGCAAGCAGTGTAAAAATTGCGTGCATGCATTCATTAAAAAAAAAAGTGTTATGTTTTACAAGTGACCATAAATCATTTCTTTACATTTCAGCCATATAAATGCATGAAATAAATAATAAGTGTCCAGTTCTTTTTTGTTATGGAGCTGCAATGCTTCCTTCCCAGTGACAGAAAGCACTGCTGAAACAAAATTGGCAGAGAGAGACAGCTGTGGGGTTAATTTAAGGGAACTATATAGCAAAAATGCGTCTCAGATGAGAGTGGTAATTTAGGAGTCATTTTTAATTTGCTGGTAAATTTAGAATACTCTTGTTCAGCAGTGATTCCAGTAAACACAATTAGTGTACTTAAGGAAGTGGGCCAAAATACTCAAACACTTAATTAACAGTTGACTTGGTAATTGCTGCAAACATTTTAAACCTTTTATGGGGAGAAAAAAAAAAAAAATTATCTGCGTCTGCACCCATCTCCAGGTATTATTAATTAGATATGTAATATATATTAGGTACTGTAATATTATGGTGAGCACAAACCTTTTGTTAAATGACTAAGAATCTCCAGACAAACAAGAATACGAAAACATCTCAGAAGAATAATTAATTGATAAGAGACAAAAATATCTTAAAATAGAGGAAGACATATTAGATTGTAGCTAAATTTGCTAGATATCATTTAGTCCACTGAAAAAGTAAAAGACTGCAAATTATTAAAAATGAATTCAATATTATTACATTTATTCATTGCAGATTATAATATAAAATGTAATAATATAACAATACATACAAAATAAAGAATAACAATTATAATATATAAATATGCATACATATAATGTATACTTTATATATTATCTTTCATCCATTCACTTGTCACCATCTTCTTTTGAAAAATGCCTCTGCAACTTTTCTGTGCACTAAAAATGTCTTGAAAGCGGTGTGAGGAGGAGGAGGTGAGACGGAGGGACCCTGGCAGGCCTCTGCTGTGACGTTAATGTGTTTGCTCAGCCCTGACATTCCTCTAATGTGTGAGCTGGAATCCCAAATTTAAAAGTAAACCTTGGGGCTTAAGCGTGCGTCAGTACCAGAGTAGGCCACTCAGTAGGGAACGCCGTTGATGCATAAGAGGCAAAGGAGAGGGCACAGGTTAAAACTCTTTGCAAAAGATGTGGGAAAGAAGACAGACTTGTGCAAGTCAGCGTGAAGCTGGAATTTAAAGGAAGGCTGAACAAATGGAAAGAAAATGGAAAAAAAAACAGTGAGTGTAGAAAATAATCTCCTTCCTTTAAAAGTCCTTTAATCACATTTTGTTGCATTGCATCCTGAAATGAAGACGGACACAGTTTTTGTTTTATCCAGCTGTATTTACTCAGTGCAACTTATAACATCCAAGTGATAAATATAACACCAACATGTCAGAAAAAAACCCTGAATCTCTTTGTAGAAGCACCTTTGCTTTAATTATAGCTTTTAGTCTATAATATAGACTATAATTTAGAACAAGCTTCCGGCTTCGCTACCTTTCGGACATTCTAGCTTACTGCTCCGCGCTTTGCTCCCTATTTCTGTACTTTTCTCAGATTTTTCTAAGATTTTTACTTCAGCAGACCAGCACAGTGCTCAAACAACACATTTTTGACACAAGCACTAAAACTAAAAACTATTTGGGACTGGAATAATACCACGAAAAAGAAGACTTTGCCTCCCACTGCCAGCAGCTTACATTCCGGAGAAGGGAAAACACAGCTGCCCACATTCAAACAGAAGAGAAAGAAAATGCCTTCTGTTGAATCTACTTGCTGCATGAACTACTGCAAACTTCTACAAAGGATTGCGGTTCTTGAAACAAAGTTACTTGCTGGACTTCCAAAACAGGCAGAAGACTCAGCAGACCGTCATCATGGACCCCATCAGCATACAGCCGTTGAGTCCTGTGAATCTATTGAATCTCAACAGTTTATACCAAGTGTAGAGGAACAAGCCGAAACTGATTGTCACACTAATCGATGGCACAAACAGGGAGCGAGACCCAAAGGCAGTAGAGACATCAGATTGTCATGAGTTTCTCATATTGCTGCCGTAGCATCCTCTACCCCAGATTCGGCTAAGACAAGGCTTGTGAATACTGGTATTCTACCACCCCCTGTACATCTTGAGAACAGATTTGAAGCATTAATGAATGTGGGTGAGGAATCCCCAAATGTGATTAAACATGGATCGGATCAGCCAGCAGCTAACATCGCTACTAACAGACGCTCAAGGTCGAGCAGACAGTGGCTTTCAGCTCAGAGCGCAGCCGAGCCCAAGACTCTGATAATGGGCGACTCCATTATCAGAAACATCAGTAGCAGAAATTCAGCAACTTTCTGCTTTCCTCAAGCAACAGTTTCTGATGTAAACAAGGAACTTTGGAAAATTCTGATGAAGCACAAAACTGCAAATCGAATCATTATCCATGTGGGGAAGAATAATATTCGGAAAGAGCAGTCAGAACTCCTTAAGAAGGACTTCAGTGAACTAGACCCAGCCCGCCGGCCGTTCCTCAGTCAAGCCCGCCGGCCGCTCCAAAGTCAAGTTCGCGGGCCGCCACTCGCTCAAGCCCTCTCTGCTGTCAAGCCCGCCGGCCGCGACTCTCTCCAGCCTGCCGGCTGCTCCGAAATCAAGCCCGCCGACCACACCTTTCACCCCGAACCTAGAGGGGAGTCTAAGGAGGAGAAGGCGGTCTGCTCCAGTCCCAGAGCTCTCTCCAGTGTCGGCTCCAGCTCCTGAGTTCGCTCCAGTGTGGGCTCCAGTCCCCGAGTTTAGCCCAGAGAGGGCTCCCGTCCCCGAGGTTAGGCCCCCCCCCTCCATCTGCGGTAGGTGAAACAAAAACAACTGATAGCAGCTCTCAGTGATATGTGTCGGGTCCCTGCTATAATAGCAGCAACATTCACAAATGTTTACAGAACAAGCGGGAACCCAGTGTGCCTGTAGTTTTCTCTATTTCTGTTTTGTCACGTGATAGAAAGTCTAAGGCTTTCTTAAACTGTATGGCTGATTTATCTAATCTCCGGCCTGTTATGCATCATAACTAATATTGCTGTTGAGACAAAATGCAATGCCATCAAGGTAGCATTTTTAAACATTCGCTCACTAAAAAATAAATCATTTTTAATCAGTGACTTAATAACCACAAACAACCTGGATTTTATGTTTCTAAACGAAACCTGTCTAGAAGACAGCTGCAGTGCAACGGTCCTCAATGAAACAGCCCCTCCTAACTTCACTTTCATGAGTGTTTGCAGGACTGTTAGGAGAGGTGGAGGTGTAGCTGCTCTATTTAAAGATGTCTATCAATGCAAGCAAGTGTCATTTGGTCAGTACTTGTCTTTTGAATATCTAGGGATTGTGTTGAAAGGTGCTCCACACATTCTGTTTATCATTTATCACCGTTTATCAACAGCCTTTGTTGAAGAGTTCACAGAAATGCTATCAATGATTTCCTCAGAGTTTGACTGTTTTGCTATTGCAGGGGATTTTAATATTCACATAGATAATGCAGAAAACAAAACTACAAAAGAAATTATAACTGTTCTAAATACGTTTGACCTGATTCAGCATGTGCATGAACCCACACAAAATCGGGGACATACTCTAGATTTACTCATCAGTAGAGGTCTAAACATTTCATCCATTGTTATTAAGCACGTAGCACTATCTGATCACTTCTGTATTTTCTTTGATATATTAATCTCTGTTACCACTGAATCTAGATCGGTCTCAGTCAGAAAGAGATGCATTAACGAAAACACTAGTGTGCTATTTATGGAGGCTATATCTTTAACTTGATGATATTGCTCCTGTAAAAGTCAGTAAGAAGTCTGGCAGACAGAAATCAGTTTGGAGAAAATCAACAGCAGTTCAGAGTATGAAAAGACAATGCAGAAAAGCTGAGCGGATGTGGCGGAAGACGAAACTTGAAATTCTCTATAGCATCTATAAAGACAGTCTTTGTGCTTTCAATGTGGAACTAGACAAAGCTAGACAGACCTTCTTCTCAAACCTTATAAACAGTAACTTAAACAACACTCGCACTCTTTTTGCTACTGTTGAGAGACTGACAAACCCCCCCCCCCCAAGTCAGATTGCCAGTGAAATGCTCTCCGACAGCAAATGCAATGAGTTTGCTTCCTTCTTTTCTGAGAAGATCAATAATATCAGGAAGGCGATTTGCACATCCCCAAGTTATTCAGAAGTCAGACAGATTCAACTGCAATATCAAAAAGAAGATACTATGTCTGCTTTTGAAGAGATTGATTGCAAAATTTTGGAAGAAATAATACAGCACCTTAAATCGTCAAGCTATCTTGACACACTTCCCACATATTTTTTCAAAAGGGTGCTTAACTGTTTAGAAGCAGCTCTCTTAGAAGTGGTGAACGCCTCACTTCTTTCTGGGACTTTTCCAAACTCCCTGAAAACTGCAGTTGTTAAACCCCTTCTGAAAAAGAGAAATCTTGATAACACCATATTGAGCAACTATAGACCAATATCAAATCTTCCTTTTATAGGCAAGATTATTGAAAAGGTAGTCTTTAATCAGCTGAACAACTACTGGACACTTTTCAATCTGGTTTCCGACCGCATCACAGCACAGAGACAGCGCTCATTAAGATAATAAAGGATATTCGCTTAAATTCCGATTCTGGCAAAATATCAGTGCTGGTACTACTAGATCTCAGTGCTGCGTTTGACACTGTCGATCATAACATACTTCTAGAGAGACTGGAAAACTGGGTCGGGCTTTCTGGCATGGTAATCAAATGGTTCAGGTCATACTTAGAAGGGAGAGGTTATTATGTGAGTATAGGAGAGCACAAGTGGACGTCCATTACATGTGGAGTACCACAAGGCTTAGTTCTTGCACCGCTCTTGTTTAGCCTGTATATGCTCGCACTAAGTCAAATAATGAGAAAGAACCAAATTGCCTATCACAGCTATGCTGACGATACCCAGATTTACCTAGCCTTCTCGCCAAATGACTACAGCCCCATTGACTCCCTCTGCCAATGCATTGATGAAATTAACAGTTGGATGTGCCAGAACTTTCTTCAGTTAAACAATGAAAAAACTGTAGTCATTGCATTTGGAAACTAAAATGAATTTCTCAAGGTGAATGCATACCTTGACTCTAGAGGTCTAAAAACTAAAAATCAAGTCAGGAATCTTGGTGTGATTCTGGAGACAGACCTTAGTTTCAAAGCAGTAACTAAATCAGCATACTGTAGGGAGTCTGCTTTTAGTTATTATGCCACCCGCACTTGGAACCAGCTTCCAGAAGAGATCAGATGTGCTAAAACATTAGTCACATTTAAATGCAGACTCAAAACTCATCTGTTTAGCTGTGCATTTACTGAATGAGCACTGTGCAACGTCCAAACTGATTGCACTATATTTTATGTATAATCATTTTCTATTCTTATCTGTTTTAAATAAATTTTAAACCTCTTAAATCAATTTTTAAATAATTTTCAAAGTTTTTAAATCCCTTGTTTTATTGTTGTTATTATTTTCCTTTCTTTTATGTAAAGCACTTTGAATTGCCATTGTGTTTGAAACATGCTATATAAATAAGCTTGCCTTGCCTTGCCTAGTCTGTTGGGATTTGTCTCTACTAACTTTGCACATCTAGTCTTTGCAATATTTGTCCACTCTTCTCTGCAGAACTGCTCAAGTTGAGTTTAATCTGATGGTGAGCGTTTGTGGAATGCAGTCTTCAGGTCTTTCCACAGACATTGACGGCGCTACACCGGGGCTAGGGGGGGCTATAGCCCCGTCAGAATTTTTAATAACCCCGGTTTAGCCTCATTTCTTTATGAAGTAACTCTGACATCATCAATATCATTCATTTTCTTAGCACCCCCACATATTGGTCTAGCCCCCCCTTAGCACCGGTAGAGAAATAATTCTGGTGCCGTGCCTGTCCACAGATGCTCAGTGGGGTTTCAGTCTGGGCTCTGACGAGGCCATGCAAGGACATTCAGCCTTTTCTCCTTCAGCCACTGTGTGTTAGTTCTGCTGTGTGCTTGGGCTCATTGTTATGTTGGAAGGTAAACCTTCTTCCCATTGACAGCTTTCTGGCAGAGGGCAGCAGATTTTCCTCAAGAATTTGACCGTATTTTGCCCTGTCCATGTTTCCTTCTATCCTGACGAGTGCTCCAGTCGCTGCTGCAGAGAAGCACCCCAGAACAGGACATCACAGCTCCATGCTTTACTGCAGGAATGCTATTATCTGGATGCTGAGCTGGATTGGATTTCCGCCAGACATATCCTTTTGTGTTGAGGACAAATAATTCAGTTTTAGTCTCATCTGCCTCAGAATCTTCAAGGTGTGTTTTGGCAAAGCTCAGTCGTGACTGCATGTGGCCTTCCTTGAGAAGTGGCATTTTTCCATACAAGCCACTTTTGTGGAGAATTTATGATATTGTTGTCACATGCACACAATGAGCACACTTTGTCATAAACTCCTGCAGCTGCTTCAGAGTTGCTGTAGCTCTCGGTCACCTCTCTGATCAGTTTCCTCCAGCTCTTTCATCAGTTTGGAGAGACATCCTGATCCAGGGAGGGTCTGGGTTTTACCAAACACCTTCCACTTCTTAATAATAGACTTTACTGTGCTTCTAGGCATTGATAAAGCCTTTGAAATGTTTTTGTCTCCATCTCCTGACTTGTGTCTGTCCACAACTTTATCCCAGAGATCTTTTAACAGTGCCTTGCCACCCATAGCTGATTGTTTGCTTCAGTTGCTCTACCAAGGACTGAAATGCTCCAGGAAAGCTCTTTTCATGCTGAGCTGATCAAAATGAGCACAGCTGATCACAGGTGAAAGTCAAATGGCTTTGTGTGTCATTGAGATGGTGATGAGCTACTCCTGAAGGGGGTGATCCCTTTTCCAACTCGGTGATTCTGTTTTTTATTTTTTCTTCTGACATGTTGGTGTTTTATCTTTCACTTGGATGTTATAAGTTGCACTGAGTAAATATAACTGGATAAAACAAAAACTGTGTCCGTCTTCATTTCAGGCTGCAAAGCAACACAAATGTGATTGTTTTAAAGAGGGCTGATTCTTTTCTATACCCGCTGTAAATAGCAAAACATTAGATTTTGATGATTTGAATAATTTCAAAAAGCATACTTATGACTTCATATGGGCTGCTTTCATGATACATTTATGGGGGTTTTTGCAATTTTGGAGTTTGACAGCCTCTTGTCTCTGCATATAAATCAGGGATGACAAGTATTAATGCAGAAAAAAAATTACCCACATCACTTTAAAGAGTTCTTCTTTCCCATTAATTGTCATTTGGCTGGTTGTTTTGGCATCTTTTGTCCTGGTAGTTTTTGCTGGTTAGATTTCTCAGATAGAGTGTGGAAAAATGAAACCCTTAATAATATTCAGATATTATAAAGACCCTAAAACACAGAGATTATTTGCTTCTTTGGGCATACAGTACCACCCATGAAGGGTTTTATGTGACTCTTTGAAATTAACTGCATTCGCACTCTTGATTTTCCAGTTTGAACGAGTACACAAGGCACTGTACAAATCAATACTTAATTCATGCTAAAACATTTCTCAATAGGGGATGCAGCGCAAACCCAAAGAGAGCATTTAAAATAATGTTAATATGACCATCGTTAATAATAATTACTGGTTGACTTCAGCTCCTGAACGATTACAGCAGCTCGGAGTCATTCAGACAGAAAGCGTTTTTGCGTTGCACTACAATGCTTTACCATTATTATTATATTATGTAAACATGCACTAGACGGATACATTGACTTTTTTTCTCATAATCGCAAGTTTCGCAAGACTATGGAAGCTTGTTTCCACTACAGTATTAAAGAAAGAAAGAAAGAAAGAAAGCCTTGCACATTCAAGTTACAAACGGCCGTGCTGCTCTTATCTTAAAAAATAATGTGGATGCAACAATAAAATACAAAGTTATACAATAAAAATAAGCTAATATTGAGTAAGTTATATTTTAGAGAAAACATGTCAGTTGCTTTGTCTGTGTTTGCACCGTCAATAAAAACATCTCCAAACGAAGCCAAAGTGGATTCACATTTGCGCATCTCTAAGCAACACACAGTAGTAGTTTTTATAGATTAGTCACCATTTTTAATGAATTGGTTGAGTGGTTATGAATATAACATGGTTATGTTCAGTTCCTGTCATGTCTGTTATGAGTTTGCATTAGTTTCTCTGGTTACTGATTAGTTATTCCTTGTCCAGCTGTTCCTGTTTAGATTCCTCATTTACTATGTGTATTCATGCTCACTATTCAGTTCTGTCCTTTGTCCGTTATTGTCTTGTGTAATGTGTTGTTCTACTCCTGCGTTCTCAGTAAAGTCTATTTTGAAGTGTTAATCATTGTTTACATTGCTTATTCCGTGACTACACGTTGCACACACATTCAGTGACTTAATTCACTTCGGCTCTGTCCAAAATCGTAAACTGTCGATATAGGTACTTCTTTTAATTAAGTATTACTTTGTGATCTTTGAAAAGCATGTTTTATATGTTCTTCCATCCCAGTGACAGAACACATTGCTGAAACAAACCTGGCAGAGGGAGACAGCTGCAGGGCTAATTTAAGAGAACTAAACAGCAAAAATGCATCTTTCTTGAGAATGGTAATTTATTTTTTAATTTGTTGGTAAATTTAGAATACTCTTGTTCAGCAGTGATTCACACAATTAGTGTGCTTAGGGAATCACTTTAAAAAAATGATTTAGTCGAGTAAATGATTCAATGACTCATTTTATGTAAGTACTTCTTTTGAGTAAGTATTACTTTGTGACTATTAAAAAAGTATGTTCTATATAGTATGAATATGATCTGTACATAGTTCTGTCGTCATGATCTACCAGCGTTAAGGCCCATTCACACCAAGCACGCTAACTATAAAGATAACGATAAAGATATACTTCTAAAAATAGTTCTCAGTATTAAAGAATAGCATAGTTCACACCACAACTATAACAATAACAATACAGAGAAAATATATCGTTGTGATCACTTTCAAAACAATTTTTTTTCCAGCTGATGAACGATAAAACACTGACAGCCAATCAGAATCCATCCTGCTGTAACAAGCTCAAGAATTTAAAGCGGCAGACACATGTGCGCTTAGAATAAACAGACGATATCATTCGCTGGTGTGGACGCTAATATCATTATCTGTATAGTTATCTTTATAGTTATCGTTCTTGGTGTGAACGGGGCTTTATTTGTGTCGGTTCACTGCCATTCAGAAGTTCTTTCTTGTGGCCTCATGAGATATTAAAATCCATCAGATGTCCATGAGATTCACACATACAAATCCTACTGAAATAAGTAGGTCATCCAGGAACCTATTGTGGAAGTAGGCAATTTGGGATGCAGCCTTTATTTTGGTCCAAAATAAATCAGGGTTTTGTATGAATCTGTTGAATGATTCACTAGTAAAGACAGTCGCTTGTCGCCACCTACTGGTGTAGCTATGTGACCTGCAGTATTTTAATGGAGTAGCCTATCAGACTTGTGTAGATTTTATCAACATTCACAAAACAAGCCCATTCTGAATCGTATTTAATTAGTTCCTTACATCAGGGGTTTTCAACTTTTTAGGACATGCGCCCCCCCCAAGTTGGTCTAATTTCACTCGCGCCCCCCCAAAATCCAAC
>NW_015506167.1:93975-98600 GCF_001515645.1 Sinocyclocheilus grahami
TTCACACAAAACAAGGGGAGTCTGCTTTTAGTTATTATGCCACCCGCACTTGGAACCAGCTTCCAGAAGAGATCAGATGTGCTAAAACATTAGTCACATTTAAATGCAGACTCAAAACTCATCTGTTTAGCTGTGCATTTACTGAATGAGCACTGTGCAACGTCCAAACTGATTGCACTATATTTTATGTATAATCATTTTCTATTCTTATCTGTTTTAAATAAATTTTAAACCTCTTAAATCAATTTTTAAATAATTTTCAAAGTTTTTAAATCCCTTGTTTTATTGTTGTTATTATTTTCCTTTCTTTTATGTAAAGCACTTTGAATTGCCATTGTGTTTGAAACATGCTATATAAATAAGCTTGCCTTGCCTTGCCTAGTCTGTTGGGATTTGTCTCTACTAACTTTGCACATCTAGTCTTTGCAATATTTGTCCACTCTTCTCTGCAGAACTGCTCAAGTTGAGTTTAATCTGATGGTGAGCGTTTGTGGAATGCAGTCTTCAGGTCTTTCCACAGACATTGACGGCGCTACACCGGGGCTAGGGGGGGCTATAGCCCCGTCAGAATTTTTAATAACCCCGGATTAGCCGAATTTCTTTATGAAGTAACTCTGACATCATCAATATCATTCATTTTCTTAGCACCCCCACATATTGGTCTAGCCCCCCCTTAGCACCGGTAGAGAAATAATTCTGGTGCCGTGCCTGTCCACAGATGCTCAGTGGGGTTTCAGTCTGGGCTCTGACGAGGCCATGCAAGGACATTCAGCCTTTTCTCCTTCAGCCACTGTGTGTTAGTTCTGCTGTGTGCTTGGGCTCATTGTTATGTTGGAAGGTAAACCTTCTTCCCATTGACAGCTTTCTGGCAGAGGGCAGCAGATTTTCCTCAAGAATTTGACCGTATTTTGCCCTGTCCATGTTACCTTCTATCCTGACGAGTGCTCCAGTCGCTGCTGCAGAGAAGCACCCCAGAACAGGACATCACAGCTCCATGCTTTACTGCAGGAATGCTATTATCTGGATGCTGAGCTGGATTGGATTTCCGCCAGACATATCCTTTTGTGTTGAGGACAAATAATTCAGTTTTAGTCTCATCTGCCTCAGAATCTTCAAGGTGTGTTTTGGCAAAGCTCAGTCGTGACTGCATGTGGCCTTCCTTGAGAAGTGGCATTTTTCCATACAAGCCACTTTTGTGGAGAATTTATGATATTGTTGTCACATGCACACAATGAGCACACTTTGTCATAAACTCCTGCAGCTGCTTCAGAGTTGCTGTAGCTCTCGGTCACCTCTCTGATCAGTTTCCTCCAGCTCTTTCATCAGTTTGGAGAGACATCCTGATCCAGGGAGGGTCTGGGTTTTACCAAACACCTTCCACTTCTTAATAATAGACTTTACTGTGCTTCTAGGCATTGATAAATCCTTTGAAATGTTTTTGTCTCCATCTCCTGACTTGTGTCTGTCCACAACTTTATCCCAGAGATCTTTTAACAGTGCCTTGCCACCCATAGCTGATTGTTTGCTTCAGTTGCTCTACCAAGGACTGAAATGCTCCAGGAAAGCTCTTTTCATGCTGAGCTGATCAAAATGAGCACAGCTGATCACAGGTGAAAGTCAAATGGCTTTGTGTGTCATTGAGATGGTGATGAGCTACTCCTGAAGGGGGTGATCCCTTTTCCAACTCGGTGATTCTGTTTTTTATTTTTTCTTCTGACATGTTGGTGTTTTATCTTTCACTTGGATGTTATAAGTTGCACTGAGTAAATATAACTGGATAAAACAAAAACTGTGTCCGTCTTCATTTCAGGCTGCAAAGCAACACAAATGTGATTGTTTTAAAGAGGGCTGATTCTTTTCTATACCCGCTGTAAATAGCAAAACATTAGATTTTGATGATTTGAATAATTTCAAAAAGCATACTTATGACTTCATATGGGCTGCTTTCATGATACATTTATGGGGGTTTTTGCAATTTTGGAGTTTGACAGCCTCTTGTCTCTGCATATAAATCAGGGATGACAAGTATTAATGCAGAAAAAAAATTACCCACATAACTTTAAAGAGTTCTTCTTTCCCATTAATTGTCATTTGGCTGGTTGTTTTGGCATCTTTTGTCCTGGTAGTTTTTGCTGGTTAGATTTCTGAGATAGAGTGTGGAAAAATTAAACCCTTAATAATATTCAGATATTATAAAGACCCTAAAACACAGAGATTATTTGCTTCTTTGGGCATACAGTACCACCCATGAAGGGTTTTATGTGACTCTTTGAAATTAACTGCATTCGCACTCTTGATTTTCCAGTTTGAACGAGTACACAAGGCACTGTACAAATCAATACTTAATTCATGCTAAAACATTTCTCAATAGGGGATGCAGCGCAAACCCAAAGAGAGCATTTAAAATAATGTTAATATGACCATCGTTAATAATAATTACTGGTTGACTTCAGCTCCTGAACGATTACAGCAGCTCGGAGTCATTCAGACAGAAAGCGTTTTTGCGTTGCACTACAATGCTTTACCATTATTATTATATTATGTAAACATGCACTAGACGGATACATTGACTTTTTTTCTCATAATCGCAAGTTTCGCAAGACTATGGAAGCTTGTTTCCACTACAGTATTAAAGAAAGAAAGAAAGAAAGAAAGCCTTGCACATTCAAGTTACAAACGGCCGTGCTGCTCTTATCTTAAAAAATAATGTGGATGCAACAATAAAATACAAAGTTATACAATAAAAATAAGCTAATATTGAGTAAGTTATATTTTAGAGAAAACATGTCAGTTGCTTTGTCTGTGTTTGCACCGTCAATAAAAACATCTCCAAACGAAGCCAAAGTGGATTCACATTTGCGCATCTCTAAGCAACACACAGTAGTAGTTTTTATAGATTAGTCACCATTTTTAATGAATTGGTTGAGTGGTTATGAATATAACATGGTTATGTTCAGTTCCTGTCATGTCTGTTATGAGTTTGCATTAGTTTCTCTGGTTACTGATTAGTTATTCCTTGTCCAGCTGTTCCTGTTTAGATTCCTCATTTACTATGTGTATTCATGCTCACTATTCAGTTCTGTCCTTTGTCCGTTATTGTCTTGTGTAATGTGTTGTTCTACTCCTGCGTTCTCAGTAAAGTCTATTTTGAAGTGTTAATCATTGTTTACATTGCTTATTCCGTGACTACACGTTGCACACACATTCAGTGACTTAATTCACTTCGGCTCTGTCCAAAATCGTAAACTGTCGATATAGGTACTTCTTTTAATTAAGTATTACTTTGTGATCTTTGAAAAGCATGTTTTATATGTTCTTCCATCCCAGTGACAGAACACATTGCTGAAACAAACCTGGCAGAGGGAGACAGCTGCAGGGCTAATTTAAGAGAACTAAACAGCAAAAATGCATCTTTCTTGAGAATGGTAATTTATTTTTTAATTTGTTGGTAAATTTAGAATACTCTTGTTCAGCAGTGATTCACACAATTAGTGTGCTTAGGGAATCACTTTAAAAAAATGATTTAGTCGAGTAAATGATTCAATGACTCATTTTATGTAAGTACTTCTTTTGAGTAAGTATTACTTTGTGACTATTAAAAAAGTATGTTCTATATAGTATGAATATGATCTGTACATAGTTCTGTCGTCATGATCTACCAGCGTTAAGGCCCATTCACACCAAGCACGATAACTATAAAGATAACGATAAAGATATACTTCTAAAAATAGTTCTCAGTATTAAAGAATAGCATAGTTCACACCACAACTATAACAATAACAATACAGAGAAAATATATCGTTGTGATCACTTTCAAAACAATTTTTTTTCCAGCTGATGAACGATAAAACACTGACAGCCAATCAGAATCCATCCTGCTGTAACAAGCTCAAGAATTTAAAGCGGCAGACACATGTGCGCTTAGAATAAACAGACGATATCATTCGCTGGTGTGGACGCTAATATCATTATCTGTATAGTTATCTTTATAGTTATCGTTCTTGGTGTGAACGGGGCTTTATTTGTGTCGGTTCACTGCCATTCAGAAGTTCTTTCTTGTGGCCTCATGAGATATTAAAATCCATCAGATGTCCATGAGATTCACACATACAAATCCTACTGAAATAAGTAGGTCATCCAGGAACCTATTGTGGAAGTAGGCAATTTGGGATGCAGCCTTTATTTTGGTCCAAAATAAATCAGGGTTTTGTATGAATCTGTTGAATGATTCACTAGTAAAGACAGTCGCTTGTCGCCACCTACTGGTGTAGCTATGTGACCTGCAGTATTTTAATGGAGTAGCCTATCAGACTTGTGTAGATTTTATCAACATTCACAAAACAAGCCCATTCTGAATCGTATTTAATTAGTTCCTTACATCAGGGGTTTTCAACTTTTTAGGACATGCGCCCCCCCCAAGTTGGTCTAATTTCACTCGCGCCCCCCCGCTCTGTATTACTGTAGTCACACCGAATTACTTTATTAACATTAACATAAAAGCAAATATCCATTAAAGCTATTAAAGCAGTAAACAATTTTTCTTTTGCTCTTTCTGATTAACATTATTTACATAAGAAATGCACGGATCCGTTATACTGATGTACATTTGATATTTTCTTTACTGT
>NW_015506167.1:98737-101219 GCF_001515645.1 Sinocyclocheilus grahami
GCGTGAGTACCGCACTGAGATGTCTTGGGCTTAAATGGCTTAAAATTACTTTAATGTTTAAACTGACAAGACTTAAAACACGTGAGAATGAAAAACGTTCTCGAGGAAGCAGCACTGGCCTGATCGTTAAGATAGTTTTGGGGGGCCAAGGTGACAGATACGGGGGCTGAAACCCACCTAAAAAGGGTTTAGAACCGCCCCTGGTATAGCGTGCGTAATTATACTGAAACATAAATATATACCCAGTTTACCTGATTCAATGTGATGGCTGAGCCTGTTTCTGAGATAACAACATGCCAATCCGTGGTTGGATTTCCGACACGGCTAATCATAAATCATCTTACACTGTCAATAAGCGTGACCAGGGTTGCCAGGTTTTCGCAACAAAACCCGCCTAATTGCTACTCAAAACTACAAAACGCGGCAAGTGTTAAAGTAGCCCAATTCCGCGGGAAAACCGCGAACGTGACAACACTGAGCGTGACTGATACTCGAACTCTGCTCTAACTGTCGACTAGCAGTGGGAGTCAGATTGCCCCCTAGTGGATGGCTAAAGATTTGTTAATTAATTCATAAATTCTCAAGAGAATGTCTCTGAATTAACTGATGCTCGCGCCCCCCTTGACAGGTGCTGGCGCCCCACAGGTTGAAAACCCCTGCCTTACATAACATGCTCTCAACTCTTCTGGTAATGGCTCTCCATCCTTCTAAAGAGGCACAGCACCACACACTCACGCTTTGCGCCATCTGAGCTATTCCTAGTCCAATTTCTCCCTCAGTGCTCATGTTTGTTCTATATTCCAGACAGCGGTCCCTTATGGTCCTGTTAAGTACTCCAGCCATACTTCCAGAGTGTAATTGCTCGGTGGGAACCCTCATAAGAGGACCCGGTCTAAACCTCCTGGGCAGGGAGCTTGGCACATAATCTGCAGCCTGGAGAGCCACGGCTCTATCGCGGGTGTGACGTGGGTTTCAGATGAGGGCCCTCTGAGGTAACACACAGCATGGTTTACACAAGCTTTCACGTTCAATAATTTATGACGACGGCTTCAATGCGCGCTGATATGCTAGAATGATTCAATGCCACAGAGAGGAAAGAATCAAATATTGTACACAACCGGCATTAATGCATGAATCCATATCAACTGATCGGACGGTTGGAATAAACACTGATATTAAAACAAAAATGCATGCAAAAAACAGGATAGATATCATTCTTTTGAGATACAGTTGGGCTACTAACAGAAAAGTCAAACAGAGTTAGTATGCTTTTTGTTCAAGCAAATAAACACAAATGTTATATTATTACAGTGCAATTTGACTGTTGCTTCATTTTAACCTCATTAAGACGAAGCACTTTCTCCTATTCCCGGTTTCTGCTCCAAGGACCATCTTCCCTTCTCTGATGTTTCATTTTTTTCATAAAAATCACTCATGGCTAGTAGTTCAGCATAAACGTGATAATAATACATGCTTTGATGAGAAAAAAAGCCCATTTTGACCTAGTTATGCTCATTTTCAGTACGTAATGTGGGAGAAATTCACAAAGAATGAATTGATAGAGTTGTTTATTTGCCGTTATTCATTTCAGGAATTTTGGAAATGAGGTAACAATGTTGACAAACCCCCAATAAACTGTGTTGAATGCAAATTACGGGCTGCAGTTCTACATGAGAATGGTTTTATTCAAACACACGTGTCGTAGAACTGTTTATAGCACCCGATTAAACTAGATTTTGAGTAGTTGATGCAGGTTTTTTGTAACTGTTTAGCGTGTTGAGCTTTACTGCAATGTTACCAGTGATATTATGTGGTAATGAAACTCTAAACATTTTGAGATGATAGCATTTTCAGAAAGCTGGTTCTGTATTCAGCAAAAAAATAAACTCTGTCTAGATTTGGCTTTAAAAGGGCTTCCATCTGTAATGTTTCCATAAACGGCAGCATATAATCAGGGTTTTCATGACAGCACTAAAAGTAAAATGTATTCAAATAACAACAGTATTCTCATCTGCTGCTCTGACAGTGTCACAATATATTTTAAGCACAAAGGTTTAGATGAATTTCTTTGCACCTTGCAGCTGGTTAATGTCAGTGTTTAGGACAGTAACCTCCAGAATAGACCAGATCAGTTGTGTACTGTAGACACATGCTCATTCAGTGACTCTCCCAAACTCTCTGTCAGACTCAGACTCAGACAGTGCCAAGATGCTCATCAGTGTCTGATAATGTACTTTAAGCTATGAATGTTTTTTTTTTCCTCATAATTTTGGCACTGTACCAGTATATAATACTATGGTCGCCCGTTTCCGCCATGGGAAAAAAAAAAATAATGATAAAACAAAATAAAATAACAAAATAATATAAAATAAGGTAATGTTTTTTAAATAAAATATTAAAATATAATTTCTTGCAATTGCAAGTTTATATCTCACAATATTTACTTTTGTGTCTCTCTCATAACTCTCAGAATTGCGAGGGG
>NW_015506167.1:101330-116165 GCF_001515645.1 Sinocyclocheilus grahami
TGTGAAAGCAAAGAATATATGTATGTGAAAGGAGAATATATGTATGTGAAAGCAAAGAATATATGTATGTGAAAGGAGAATATATGTATGTGAAAGCAAAGAATATATGTATGTGAAAGGAGAATATATGTATGTGAAAGCAAAGAATATATGTATGTGAAAGGAGAATATATGTATGTGAAAGCAAAGAATATATGTATGTGAAAGGAGAATGTAAGTGTGTGAGAGTGCTAGAATGAATTATGGCTTGTACGGCCCCTCATATATGCGTGCATGTATGTATGTATGCGTGCATGTATGTATGTATGTATGCATGTATGTATGTATGTATGTATGCGTGCATGTATGTTTGCATGTATGTATGTATGTATGTATGTTTGCATGTATGTATGTGTCAGAATCAGGCCACCATACGATTCACGCTACATTTTTATTCAAATTTATAACATGACATTACATGACAGTAAATAAGTGATCATGAATGCATATTAATGATTAAATAGTTATAATTTATAATTATAATAATGAATTTTAATAGTCATAATTTGACTAATTATTTAAGCAGTTAAATATAAAGTGATTAAAGCAAAAGAGAAGCATATGAAGGTATGTGTGTATATAGTCCTCTCACTCTTGATAACCAAAGCTGACATCGTTGACCTTTAGCACCGTCAGCTCTCAGGACTGCTTTGTGTTAACGTACGGCTGTGGATGGTGGGGTGGTGGAAAGCCTTCTTTAATTTGATTATTAATTATCTGTCTGCTGTCTGCCAGCAGAAGAGCAGGCCTCCTGTCTCTTTCATGTCGGATCAAATGCATTCATTATTGTTGGGGGCTAAAAGTGAGCTGTCCATAAAACATGCCCTTTGATGAGTTTGCATTGGATCTCAAGAAGCGTGGTTAGGAGAGTCAAAGGCCTTGATTATTCCTGCTCTGCCGGTCTGATGGACGATCTGGACTCGTCTCTTTCATTCTGTTCTCGGTCCCAGCCTGCAATTACTCGTGTATTCTTTCATCAGGGGCCATGTTGAAGCGGCAATTGTGCAGGACATCTGAGATCAGTTATAAAGAATAATAAAGAATAACGTCATCATCCTCACTGTATTATTTAATGGCTGGCGAGTGCGTGTTTTCTGCCGTAGCAGATCGTCTCAGGAGCTTCACTTCATGCAGATATCAGAATTCAGGCGGCGTGATTGTTCTTTGACCCTGAACACTGTTACAGCTGCAAATGAATGTCAAAAAGTATTTCTCTCCCATTTTATAATCCAATATTTTCATTCAGCCATAATTGTATGCAAGTTAAACCTTGTCTGAAAACCAGCACACAAAGTCGTGACTTTCTGACATTCATGTCATATTTTAGGAGTGCCATTATCATTTCAAACACGCCGGGGCAAAGAATATAAGAGCTGTCCATAAAACATGCCCTTTGATGAGTTTGCATTGGATCTCAAGAAGCGTGGTTAGGAGAGTCAAAGGCCTTGATTATTCCTGCTCTGCCGGTCTGATGGACGATCTGGACTCGTCTCTTTCATTCTGTTCTCGGTCCCAGCCTGCAATTACTCGTGTATTCTTTCATCAGGGGCCATGTTGAAGCGGCAATTGTGCAGGACATCTGAGATCAGTTATAAAGAATAATAAAGAATAACGTCATCATCCTCACTGTATTATTTAATGGCTGGCGAGTGCGTGTTTTCTGCCGTAGCAGATCGTCTCAGGAGCTTCACTTCATGCAGATATCAGAATTCAGGCGGCGTGATTGTTCTTTGACCCTGAACACTGTTACAGCTGCAAATGAATGTCAAAAAGTATTTCTCTCCCATTTTATAATCCAATATTTTCATTCAGCCATAATTGTATGCAAGTTAAACCTTGTCTGAAAACCAGCACACAAAGTCGTGACTTTCTGACATTCATGTCATATTTTAGGAGTGCCATTATCATTTCAAACACGCCGGGGCAAAGAATATAAGCTAAATCACTAAATGCTGCTAACCTTGATAGTCTTTCAGAACTAGATAAAACGATTTTTAAAAGGTGAGAGGCAAAAACGGCAAAGCTGGCCTGAAATATTAATGCAGTCTGTAAGATGCAGTGTCATCTTGTGTATCCATTCAGACTCTCCATCACTTCTGATGCGACGCTTTCCACACAGTGCCCCCCGAACACACAGAAATGGATCGTCTGCTGCTTCGGTTGAATCAGTGTGTTGTAGAAAGGACAGTCGTCTCTGCTGAAAGACCAGCAGAACCTGCCATGCTGCAGTTCTCCAGGCCGTCTCTGCTGGCTAGTGCGGGATCGCTGCGAGTTCATCTGCAAGATGTCATTTTTGGCACTTTCAAACAACAACAAGACAAATCCCACTTTTCTTTTTCAAAACTATGTCTGTATCCAATATAGAACATCATTTGGATCCTTTCTACAGTATGGCATGAAAACAAAGAAATAATTGTATTCAAGTTTTTCAAATTTACCACAAGTTTTAGAGTTAGCTGTAGTCAACAAACTCGGACTCCAACACTCAGGTTATCGAAATTTGTCTTTAATTCATGGGAAATTTAAGTTAAAATTATAAAAAAACTAAAAAATAAATGTTAAAATGACTAATAATAATTTTACTTTAACAACTAAAACACAATATTATATATATATATATATATACTTTATAAAATATATTTATTACTTCAATATATACATATATAAGTTAAGCTTTACATGTTCCCAATTTTGATAACAGGGTTGTATATTCTATTACTGAAAATAAAGCATATTTTTTCTTTTGAAAAGCAACATATTTCGAATGTTAATAACCTCCTCTCACTCACAATTTGTTGAGTTTTAGACCTTATATTTGACTGAAACCAAGGAAAGTGGCTTCTGGGGTATTTTCTAATCTGTAAACTGTTATATTCTTGAATGCCATTCAGAAGGTTTTGGCTGTTTTTGATGTGCATTCACTCTTTTTAAGATATTGCTTAGATATTGTTTACTTAAAACTTCAGATGTCAAAAATGAACACGGAAGCCAGTTTCTGCCACTGAATTTAAAAACAGAAAGAAAGAAAGAAAGAAATAAGGTAATTGTGACTTTTTTTCCTCTGAATTGCAAGTTTAAATCTCACAATTTACAAGCAGTTACAAAGTCAAAAATTTTGAGCAGTTCTATTTCCTCAGAATTGGACTTTATATATTGTAATTGTGAGTTTATATCTCACAATTTTGAGAACAAAAATCTGAATTTTAAGATAAAAAGTTGCAATTACTTTATTTTATTTATATTTTTTTTATTCGTTGGCAGAAACAAGCGTCAACATATCTGTCAAGTTATATAATATCATACATGTAGTGCATATGAGTAGTCCATACGTCCATATGATAGCTTTGTGTAAGAAACAGACTGAAATTCACAGCCAGTCTTGCACCTTTAGACGCGTCACATTTAGTTTGACGTCCATGGCATTTGGTCACGAGACACACAAAAACCAATGATGTCTGTTTGTGATTGACATTCAGCCAGATGCAACGCCTCTAAAGATGAGTGAGCCAAGATGTTTTCAGTGAATCACAACAAAAACGCCTGTCTGTTTCATCATCATAAACCACAAACTCACTTAACTCAGGTTCACATACTGCAAGCCAAACTCTGTACGGCTTCTCAGAGGAACAGCCTTTTGTTTTAAACTCAAAAGCCACAGTGAAACCAATGCAAGAAAAAGGGGATGTTTGCACCCCTCAGGCCCCTTGACCTTTTCACGCTCTTCCTCTATCCACTGTCTGTCTGGCACTTGAGACGAGGATAGAAAGGTTAAGGTGAACCCATGGTGACCTCTTATGCATTTCCTTTGATCTGGACGTCTTTAAAGCTACAGGGATCACAAGACTTCCACTGAGATTAACTCGTCCGTCTGACAATCCCTCCTGTACGCTACAAGTGTCTGCCAAAGTAACTGTGTATATCCACCGTCCTGTTTCACCTCTATACTCCTAATATTCATTCCAAAGCATGTGTTTTATGGGGATTATTATGGATTATTATGTAGCACTAGTACTTAGCTGTGTGCATTTCCTCCATCTTTAACACTGACTAATGAATAGAAATGTATGCATGTGTGTATGCATTGCATAATATTTTAAATATGTGTCTGCCCAAGGAGGTTCAATGCCCCAGTTAAGTCTTTGTTTCTCCCATGTTTTGTGCTCATCTACTGTTAAAGTGAGTTTTTTTTCTTCATGCCATTGTTGCCTTTGGCTGCAGAGTCTGCAAGTAGTTTGTATTTAAATAACTGTAATATGTATTAAAAAAAGTATATATATATATATTTTTTGTGTTGTCTCTCCAACACAAAATATTTCCCATAATATTAAACATTTCATTTATGTTTTCTCTTTCTTCAGGTTACATCTTTAAGCCAGTAGGTGGCGACAAGTGACTGTCTTTGTGAGTGAGTCATATTATCATTCCAGTGGTGTTCTGCAATAAGGAGGCAACATTTTTTATTTTATTATTTTATTTTTTTTAATAAAATGTAAATTCATGTCCCAGTCACATTTTCTTGGTTAAATAAACATTACTTACACTATAAGAAAAAAAGGGGGTGGGGGATTGGGGTAATCTATAATCATTTTTCTAATCAATCAATATTCTAGTCATTCAAGCCATGTATGAAAGTGTTTTTAAGCATTTTACATTTATTCGTTACATTTATTTTATGGATCATCAGTCATCAGAGCTCGGTAAATATTGATCACAGACATGAACATTTACTTTAAATTACACCAAGCTGATTACTCACTAAAAACTCCCACAGATCATGTTTTCGTGACGTTTTAAGTCTTATTTTGACATAAAGTGGTTATATCTAAGTGTGTGAGTTGTTTCCCATTATATTGTTCATTCTGACTGATTCGCGAACGCTGAACGTACATGAACACAAACACAAACACTTGGGCAGACACATATTTAAACAATATTATGCAATGCATACACACATGCATACATTTCAATTCATTAGTCAGTGTTAAAGATGGAGGAAATGCGATACGATTTATCGCATGAACCAATCACAGCTGATCATAACCAGTCATATCCGATCATATCATGACGATGGAGGTCTCTCACGTGGTTTTCCCGCACGCTTTAGCATCATTCTCTCAATCAATTTGATCAAAAACTAATTCATTCCCAATAGACTGTCCTCATTGAATCAGTTACTCAACCAATTTGTTCAAAATCAGAACTCCAATTCTGTGTGCTAAAACAGTTCTGGTGTGGTTTTATTATTATTATTAACATGAATTTATTTGATTTTATTTATTTATATAACAAATGAGCTACTCGTTATTATTCAGAGGCTGCAGAATACTATTTGAAGTAGTTTTCACATATTAGATAATAATGCGTGTGGGAAATGTGCTGTAGATGACGTACAATATACATTCTGCTAATGTTCTACAGTGTTTAGAGTATATAGTACTCAGTATATAGTATTTTCCCTCAAAACACGTGCTGGAGTAAGACTGCTGTGTCATGCAGTTTTTACCGTAGGTGGAAATATGATCAGGTTTAAACAGTTGTTTCATCAGGGGTCTCAGAGGGCTAGATAGCATTATTATCTATTTTACTATCAGCATAAACTCAGTTCACAACACCTCAGGGAGGTTTCCTTATCCACTGCTGAACTGTACAGGCGCACAAACAACAACACGTTCACTATTGTGACTATGCTTGAGTATGCTCCCTAAATTTACTTTTTACCGTTGTGTACAAGCATGCATTTTTTAAAATAAAGATAGCTGCTTCAAAATTCACATTTTCGGTATGGTTGTGTGTCATTTACGTTGTAGAGGAAAACATCAAAGCATTGTCGATTTATATTTACTGTACCACATACCTTGTTTTACTCATAAATTAAAAATGAAATTATGAAAACCCATATGAAGTGGAATTAGTCTTCTGGGTTTTGATGTCTTGGCTACAGCACTCTATTCAAAAGTCGCGGCCTGAAAAGTATTGCATCAGCCTTGATTGTGAAATGCGATTGGCTCTTGTGTGTCACGGGACCAACTGTGTCACGCTAAAGTTTGGATTGATCTTTTTAATGGAGCGGGACCATTTTCAGAGATTAAAACCTTACGTTTCACTCTGTTCCTCACATAAAGTTAAGCAAATTGGTTTTTTGATTCTGATTGGACTCACGGTTGTTATGGGTTATGGTTATTATTATATTTAGACAGACATCTAGCTGCCTTGTCCATATGCATCCATTATTGCAACACACTAACTTTGGCTAAAGTGTCTAAAGTGTTACACATCAGGGAGGTTTCCTTATCCACTGCTGAACTGTACAGGCGCACAAACAACAACACGTTCACTATTGTGACTATGCTTGAGTATGCTCCCTAAATTTACTTTTTACCGTTGTGTACAAGCATGCATTTTTTAAAATAAAGATAGCTGCTTCAAAATTCACATTTTCGGTATGGTTGTGTGTCATTTACGTTGTAGAGGAAAACATCAAAGCATTGTCGATTTATATTTACTGTACCACATACCTTGTTTTACTCATAAATTAAAAATGAAATTATGAAAACCCATATGAAGTGGAATTAGTCTTCTGGGTTTTGATGTCTTGGCTACAGCACTCTATTCAAAAGTCGCGGCCTGAAAAGTATTGCATCAGCCTTGATTGTGAAATGCGATTGGCTCTTGTGTGTCACGGGACCAACTGTGTCACGCTAAAGTTTGGATTGATCTTTTTAATGGAGCGGGACCATTTTCAGAGATTAAAACCTTACGTTTCACTCTGTTCCTCACATAAAGTTAAGCAAATTTGTTTTTTGATTCTGATTGGACTCACGGTTGTTATGGGTTATGGTTATTATTATTATTATTATATTTAGACAGACATCTAGCTGCCTTGTCCATATGCATCCATTATTGCAACACACTAACTTTGGCTAAAGTGTTACACATTTTTTTTCTCAAAAGCATACAAATGTTAAGCTTGCAAGACAAAAAAGAAAAAAAAAGTTATAGTTATGATTAATTTAAAATTAATAATTTTTTTTTGCAATAATTTGGTTGTACTTTCTGTCTGTTACATGTTTTATATTGTTTAGAAGTGGTTAGGTTTAGAGGTGGGTTAGGTGCTTAAAATATCTAAAAATTAAGATATATATAACATTTCTACTTTTACAAATGCATGCAAATAATGAAATGCATCTGTATCTGATTCAGCCACTCTTAAAAATAAATGCTCTTAAGTGGCATTGATGGTTCCATGAGGAACATTTAAAATACATATAATTTTTCCACTGCACACAAAGTTCTTTGTAGTAAAAAAAATTATATATAAATAAATTAATTAAAAATAATAATACTTATTTTGATTACTAAAAGGCTCTTACAGTTGAAGTGTGAAGCTCTCAAAATGGTTCTTCTATGGCATCACTGCAAAATGTGTTTTGGAGCCTTTATTTTTAAGACAAACAACTGAAAGCAATGGGGTTTCTTACACACTGAAAAATGATGCTAAAGAGGCTCTCAGTGCATTAAAAAGTGATGACAATGGGACCTGACCAAGCATCAGTATGAGATGAGAGCGTGTTGATAACCTCGCACATCCGCTGACATGGACATCTGTAACACCTGGGCTGAAAAGTATAGCTTAAACGTTGACGTAAAATGCATGACAACTATACTTAAAGAAACAGCTTGTAATTTTAAAATAAAAAGGCTATATTCGTATTTATGATGTGCAGTCATGTTCCTGCATCTGTGCTCAGCAATCAACACAGCAAGTGCCTTCTCTTGAGTTGACTTTCAGGGCTTTTGAATCTTTCAGCAAAGTCAGATGTGCCAAACATAATTCAAACATCACTCGGTGTGGTTTGATGCCTCACACCGTCATATTTCTTTGAGCTTACAACATACAGTACATATCAGTGTGTGTTCAACATATTGACCCAGTAAATGCATTGACTTGTTGTATCATAGCTCTTCCTAATATTCATAAATCAAAGATAGTCACCTGTATCCACACCAGTGTTCGTTTCCCTCACTTTTTTAGGACATCTAAGAATTTGAGACATCTTGACGGCCCCTAATGCACAGATATGATGAAAATGTATGCATGCATAGTATTTTTCAGCATGACAGACTGTGATGGGCATTAATCAATAGGGTATTAACAGGGCAGAGCTTCAGCGGCGTCTGCCTGCAATATCAATCAGCGACACTCTCACATTTCCACCGTGCACCTTTTATAATTTCCACACAAGTGGGACTCCACACCTTTAAAGAGATCCTGCCTGAGAGCAAATACAGAAGGGGAGCGGGGGAAGAGAGTAAACAGAGAAGAAAATAAATCTACACCTGACAAAACCTGGAGCAGGAGCTAAAAAATAGCGGCAGTGTCAGAGAGCACTATGCCAGGCACTTTCTCTGATTTCAGCGCGAGGAGATGATGAGCTGTCCCCGGCTTTCATCACTCCAGCGAGGCATGTTTATGAAGCAGAGGACTCTCTCCTGATTTAGAGATGCTCTGGCGGAAAGCGTAGCCTTTGTGTTACTGCACCACAGGACAGCCTGCTAACACGAGGGCAGGGCCTGCTGATGTATGAGGGGAACGATCTCAAATACAGCCTTTGCCACTCTGTTCAGCTTGGATTTGTTCTGATAGAGAATTAGGTTGCAATGGGACTAAAGCATGGGTGAGGACAAATATGGGACACTGCTGCTGACTGTGACCCAGTCAAAGCTGACGGAATAATACTAAAGGATTGTTCTGGCTTCAGTAAATCTGAACTGACAGCACTTGTTGCATGATATTGATTACCAATAAAAATTAATTTTGACTTTTGCTTCTGTTTCTTTCTTTTTCTTAAAAAAAAAAGAAAAAAGAAAAAAGTCCAGTATACTGTAACCCTAACCCTTTACAATAGAAATGAAGTTAGGGCCAGACCATACGTGTTAAAAACAGAAAAAATAAAATAAAATAACATTAACAGTGTCATATCCATCACCATGCTAAAATGTTCCGAGAGTTGTCATGATTGAAATAGATTAATTTCATTAAATTAAAAAGGTAGCTTACTCTGTTTACTTGTAAACAAATAAGTTTACATTCATTCTTGAGGTCTAACAGACATGTGGAATACATTCCCTTCCCTATTAATGATACGGTTTGAATATCTTGATTAATATTGACATAGAATGAAAGGGGGAACATATTGTGATATTTTTTAACCGTAAATTTTTTTCCTATGCAAATTTAAATAATTAATTCAATCCAAAATGTTAATTTTGTCATTATTCACACTCATGTCATTCCAATTCCATAAGCATTTCTTTCTTCAACAAAAAGCAGAAGTTTAGAAGAGTAATGTGTCAGATTATTGTTCATTTAGTTTAGTTCGATTAGTGTATAAACTGACTGAAGGCTGTTTCTCAAACTTCAGCAAGCAATTTTTAGTAACACAAAATTAATATCCATTTTTCCCCATACTGTACAGTCTAATGTCATAATGCTGAAATTAAATGTTTCATTTAACATAATTGATTTTAGGTTTTAGTGTTATCATTGACATCACATTGCATTACTTTATTATTTCAAAAGTTTTGGGTTGGTATGATTTTATAAGGTCTCTTCTGTTTAACAGGGCTGTAGTTCTTTGATCAAAAATAGAGTACAAACTGTGAAATATTATTGCAATTTCAAACAGCTGTTTTCTCTGTGAATCTCTGTTAAACTGTAATGTATTTCTGTGATGTGCAGCTGTATTTTCAGCATCATTCCTCCAGTCTTCAGTGTCACATGATCTTCAGAAATCAGTATAATATGCTGATCTGCTGCTCGAGAAACATTTCTGATTATTATCAATGTTGAACACAGTCGTGCTGCACAATATTTCTGTGGAAACTGTGATGCATTTTATTTTTCAGGATTCACAGATGAACAGAAAGTTCAAAAGAACAGCATTTATTTGAAATAGAAATCTTTTGTAACATTATAAATGTCTTTACTGTCTCTTTTGATTTTTTTTTTAATTTCTTAATAAAAAATAAAAAAATAAACAGACCCCAAAGTGATTTCAAAGTGAAATTTGAGTGGCAGTGTATTTAGACAAAATATAGAATTTTAATAATGGATATCGGTAATATATTTATCGGTTATCGGCTATAATAAGAAAATAACTGCTGGCTTATCAGTATCAACTAGTCAGGAATATACTGTAAAATTCAAACTAAATGGTTCAAACGGTCTCAGATTGTTACTGTGATAAAGTGATGAGCATAAAGACACTTTTCGTTTCATAATACAACGCAAGACTTCTTGTGAAAGTCTAAATGGTTTGATTCTACACGACAAGTATACGTAACAATTTAGCGCTTCGCTCTGAAAAGCGTCTTTCATCTCGATCTTTTGTGCAATATGAGCCTTCATTCACGTTCCTGCAGTACATTTAAAAGAGAGAAAGAGATCTGCCTTTCAATTACTAACCTATATTCAAACCATATAATATCACTGAAAGTGAATATGTCCAGACCGTTTATTCTGAAATTCTTCAGGTTGGCAAATAGAAATCAGGTTTTACACCTTGGTCATCATATGTTCTTTATGTCAGCCTAAAATAGACATCAAAGCCTGCGTTTCACATTTAAATTCAGCTCAACCTGTGCTTCTGCATGTGAATGAAGCATCAGATCCTCGCTGCTGTTTTTGACTCACATTCTCACAGGATAATTAAAGGCTCCCATAATTTTATTTGATGTTCTGTATCTCTGACATCAACCGGTGAAATAAGTTGGACCGAGGACACCCTATCAAACCGAGGGCTCGGATGCAAAGCTGTTTTCTAGAGCCGCCGAAGCCTCCAGATCGGTTCTACCTGCGCTCTCGTCCTCAAGGGGGAAGCAAAGCGGCTAATGAGGCAGTTTGAAGCTTCATCCGCTGCTTTTCTGGGCCCCGTGACACTGGGACTGAGGAATGAAGTTGTCTCTCCAGTTTGCCTTCAAAGCGAGGGATCTGTAGGCCTGCCATCATGAGAGAGAGGAAGAGCGAGCGCTTGGTCTGCTGTCACTGGGACCGGTGGCTCTGATCTGCTCAGCGTCAGACCACAGCCAGGACTCGCTGCTTCAAACCCTCAAACTCCAGTGCCCTCCGGCAAGAAACATAACCTGAATTGCCTTCATGAAAGAGGGTAAAAGTGAGCTGTGGACGCTGCCCTATATAGGAGCATCTGCTTAGGTGATGCTCTGCGGCTCCTCACAGGAAACCACGAGACAGACGGAAGGAAGCCCAATGAGTGTGTTCAGTAAATACAGGATTTTGATACAGCTGGCCTGGCGTAACCTAAATGGGCTCAAATTATGAAACGGGCAAAAACACCCAGAGTCCAGCAGCACTAATCAGGAGCGCCACTGAACTGCTGAACATGCAACGTGATTAAATACTGAATAAAAGTAACCATTTTTATTACACATAAATAAAATTAAGTATTTCAAAGAAGTCTCTTCTGTTCACCAAGGCTGCATTTGTTTGATCAAATATGCAGTAAAAATCATGAAATATTATTACTATTTAAAACAGCTGTTTTCTGTGTGAATCTCTGTTAAACTGTAATGTATTTCTGTGATGTGCAGCTGTATTTTCAGCATCATTCCTCCAGTCTTCAGTGTCACATGATCTTCAGAAATCAGTATAATATGCTGATCTGCTGCTCGAGAAACATTTCTGATTATTATCAATGTTGAAAACAGTCGTGCTGCACAATATTTCTGTGGAAACTGTGATGCATTTTATTTTTCAGGATTCACAGATGAACAGAAAGTTCAGAAGAAAAGAATTTATTTGAAATAGAAATATTTTGTAACTTTATAAATGTCTTTACTGTCTCTTTTGATCAATGTAATTAGCTTTGCTTTATAAAAGTATCAATTTCCTAAATTAATGAATAAATAAATAAATATAAAACTGAGCCCAAAGTATTTTATATAAACAAGTATTTTACATAATACAGTATATAATACTATCAAATATAGATTTGAGATACATTTTAATTGTGAGGAGAGAAAGACTGGATGCCACAAAATAATACACTGACGATAAATAAATAAAAAGTCAAACAAAGAGCACAGTGTGATGTTCAGTTCTTTAAAAAATCACTCATTTGGTGCTGATCGTGAACTGAATCAGTCAGATGACTCAGTCGATTCAGATGATTCACTCTCTCACAGAACTGCAGGCTATTGTGTGCAAATGTCCAAATGATGCTTGCTACTGTGTGATTGCTTTCTGCAATGCAAATGTGTGAAGTTTGTTAAACATAAAGTTTAATTATGTAATATTTGCAATGCTAAAATACTTTCTCCCGTCTAAACAACAGTGTAGAATGTTTCTTGACTCAGAAAATGGCAAAATCCTTCCCATCACACATAGAGAGCTTTTCTTTCATGCCTTGCTTATAAATGAAGAGCATAATACAAAAACTGATCTCGCATGCAATATTTCATTTCTGTATCAGAGAAAAAATTAAATAGAGAAAAAAAGTAGAATGATGGAGGGAAGGTGGAGAGAGAAAGTGATACAATAATATGCAAGAATTCCAGTGAGACAGTTTTGGGGGCTGTTAATGTTCAAAGTGTTCTGGCGTATGAATCAGAGGTATGGATCTGGTTATATATTCATAAGTAACCAAACAAACAAACTCAAGGTACGTAGGAGACGCAGACAGACATCTGAGGAAATGGAACCATGACAGCTGAAAACAAAACCGCATTAGACACCGGACGTGTGTCTGAGGTTGAGGATTCACTCTGTTGTCCTGCACATGTTCTTCTTTCATACACATACATGAGCGTGACTACAGCTGCGTGTAGCAAGAGAGACCAAGAGACATGCACTTCGTTATTTTAAGTCTATATGTTAAAGAAATATATACATTTATTTAGTTTATTATTTTGCAGTGATTCTTCATTCTTTAAACATATTTAAAAGTTGTTTTTAATGTTTTATTCTGTATCTCTTAATAATGTTTAGAATAATTTGTTTGTTACTACTATTGTATCTCACAGTTCAGTTATACATTCATTATTATTATTTAATAATCATATATATATATATAGCTTTGAGTCATTAATTTAAGTGTTATATATGAAGCTGTTTTTGCACTGATGACAAACTTATAATTCATCTGTCATCTGTTCTAATAATAAATAGTAATGTTTGGTTTACATCCATCACATCACAAATAAAATGAGAAAATAATCAAACGAGATGAAGCACCTTCATTTGTTATTTCATTATTCACAATATGCATTACCTCATGATTAATTAATATATGTGGGATTATTTATTTTTGGCGGGGTGGGGGTGGGAATTTCCCCAAAATACAATATACTGTGTATATATATATATATATTTTATGAACTAGTACCTCCATAAATTTGTACATTACAAGTATACTCAAATAAACCCCCTGCAGATTTTTTTGTTTGATATTAATTATTAAAACAATTGCAGGGATGTTAATGGCACTGTCAGGCAGATGCAACGTAAACAAATAACACTTCACTTCTTAAAAAGCTTCCTCAGAAGCATATGTGTGTGTTACAGTAAACATCTGTTCTCTGTGAATGCAGATTAATTAGGCTGCACACTAATCTTCATCATGCTGAAGTTTACACTAAACAAACTTTCAAATTTGCATATCAAATGTACACAAACTCTTAGCAGGTACACGCTCCGCTATCATATACAATATGGTGCCGTTTCTCCATCATCAGCGTCCTGCGAACACAAAGGCAGCTTTGAAGTGCTTTAAATCTTCATATCGCCTCCATCTCTATAGATGGACCTGGCCGCTTCAAGCACTTTATAAATTCTAAAGGCTGGCTTCTCTTCAGTGGATTCACAAACACCCTCACACAAGCCTGCCTACCTTTCTGCAGATTCTCAATTGTGCTTAAATATTTTCCCTATAAATTAGTCATTTGAATCACGCAGAGAAAAACGAGGTCCGTCTTCTCAGGGGGGTTTATAAACAGACTGCATGGGGCTTCAAATACATTAGACTTCTACTTCACAAAGTACAATACAACAATACCAAGACTTTGATGTGAACATGCAAGTCCTTAAGTTCGAACAAAATAAATCAGTAATACCTCCATAGTGGATAAAAGACCTACTGCTGATAGGGCCATAGCGTTGCTTTAAAATACTAATGCAACTTAATGAACTATAAGTCTGTGCATCTCTCACCGTCTGAGTTACCTGATATTATAAAACGAATATTTTGAAACAGATAGTTCAGATTGGATGATGCACATTTAAAGTCTGCACAAGAAGAAAATAACCCTGTTTTATAAATGCATGCTCTTGATCTTATTGTGAATGATTCATGCATGCAAATATTATTTTGTTTATGTTTTATTTAAAAAATTGTAATCAAAATGTCATAACTCGAATGATAAATGACTTATTGTCTTATTTCTAGTGATGTTTTCCCGTCATTTTAAGTCTTTTTTAATTTAACTTTTAATGTAAACAATGTTTCATGTAATAAATAAACAAATGAATGACCTTTTTATTTAAAATATTATTTATTATTAAAAGGAATAAATACTTAATTCATATATAGTCAAATTGCCTTAAAACTGTGTTATTAATTCAACATTATAAGTTATTGGATTTGGGCCCAAATGTGGGTACAATTTAATGAATTAAAAGACTTCTAATCACACACACACACACACACACACACACCTCTCTGTCACACACACACACACACACACACACACACACACACCCCCCTCTCTATCACACACACACAC
>NW_015506167.1:116556-119799 GCF_001515645.1 Sinocyclocheilus grahami
ACACCCAGCTCTGCGTCTCACACACACACACACCTCTCTGTTACACACACACACACACACACACACACCTCTCTGTTACACACACACACACACACACACACACCTCTCTGTTACACACACACACACACACACCTCTCTGTTACACACACACACACACACACCTCTCTGTTACACACACACACACACACACCTCTCTGTTACACACACACACACACACACCTCTCTGTTACACACACACACACACACACCTCTCTGTTACACACACACACACACCTCTCTGATACACACACACACACACACACACACACACACACACACGCACACACACACACCACTCTGTCACACACACACACACACACCTCACTGTCACACACACACACCTCTCTGTTACACACACACACACACACATATAAAATAGAACCACTGACAACAAACATTTGTCACTCTACAGTAATTATATTGCACATAATATGTGTAACAATTATTGTAAAGTGTTAAATATACACATAAGGCGTGATCTGTGATGAAACAACACCAGCTAGAGCTCCAGGAATTGGATCTGAGGCAATAAGACCAACTCTCTCTGAAACACAGCCTATGGGTGAGTTACTGTAGGAATAGCTCCTGTTCTGGATTGGACAGCGTTTATCTTTACCCTGGCAGCCACATAGCAGCTGCAGAACGTTATTTTAAAACTTAACGAGCTCATGACTCACTCAGTGGCCGTTAGTTTGACGAGGTCATCTTGTCTTAATAAACAGAAGGCAACACTCTTCATGTCCTCTGCTTCAGAACTCAGTTTTACAACATTGCATTTTGTATCCTGAATACGGACAGCAATACCTGGACTGGGTCGAGGCTACAGTCTGTGCATGACAGTGTGTAGCTCCCCATGATTTTGGATTGCGTGCAAGTCATCATTTGTTAACGATAATTAAAATGTCCCACATAAAACAGATATAAAGCTCATCCCACTTAGTTTTAATTGCCTCCCAAGGCGACTCTTTCCTGCCATTTAGAATAGTTTTTACAGGCTGCACTTTGTAAGCTATTGAGACATTTTATTCCAATAGGGAAACTCATCTGCGCTCGTTCAGGCATAATACAATTAGTATAATGATGTCATAACGGGAGAAGTAACAGCAACCTGTCAACACAGTAAATTGGCATCGCAACAGCCTAAAACTATTGTGTGACTAAGTATCAACAAGGAAATCTATATGATAATGATAGTTCGTAGCAGTTGTTTTTTATTCCAACTTATTAATAATCAGGCCCATGCATACACAGAAGTTGAACACAAGCTCTAAATCTCCAAACGCTGCAGCACCTCCTCCTGTCCAGCGGGGGCAGCGTTATGGGACAGCTGGAGTCGGATGCTGCATTGAGCCATATGTTGCTTGCCTTGAGCACGAGAGGAGGAGCTGCGCTCACATCAACATGAGTTATGGGCCTTTCATATCAGCCTGTGATGCTCCTTAACCAGGAGACCCTTCAGGCTAAACTGATTGCACTCTGTCCACTGAGAGGGTATCTGTCCTCCTTCACCTTTCAAGGAAGATTGCATTGAGTCATTTGTATTCTCTTTAGTGCATTTCTACTGTTTCAGAGCAGCATCGAGATTGAATCATTAAATTCAAGAGATTCATTCAAAAACACGTATTAATTTGGGATCGTAGCAAGTGGCTGACTTTATGAACGACTGATTGAATCATTTACTCAACTGATTCATTTGCTGATTTATTTGGCAACTAAATTTACTGTCTCATGAGTCATTGAATCATTCACCCATCTGATTTGCAAATAAAACAAGTGACTTTTAAAAATTAGTCACTGAATCGTTCAACGCAACCAATTTGTAAAAAAAACCCCCGAATAAATCAAGAACAGAACAAGTAACTCTTTTTATGAATGAGTTATTGAATCATTCACTCAGCTGACTCATTCAAAAACACTAACTTATTTGTCAACTAAACTGTACTTTGAATCATTTGCTCACCCAGTTAGATAAAACAACGCTGATTCATTCACAAACAAAACAAGAGACTGTCTTTAAAAAAAAGAGTAATTGAATAATTCAACACAACCAATTTCTTCAAAACCGCTGATTCATTCAGGAACAAAACAAGAGACTGTCTTTATGAATGAGTCATTAAATCATTAACTCAACTGATTCATTCAAAACACTGATTCATTTGAGAACTAAACAAGCACCTGTTGCTAAATTTGGAAAGTAACATACTATTCTACTACTATTTTGCAATATGATTTGAGATATGATAAAAAAAATTGTAGTAGTATGCTAGTACACGTTTCTGAATTTAGCATGTCCTATGAGTCACTGAATAATTCACTCAACTGTTTTATTCATAATTGCTTATTCATTCAGGAATTAAACAAGTGGCTGTCTTTATAAATGAGTCATTGAATCATTAACTCAACCAGTTCCTTCAAAAAATGCTAATTCATTTGAGAACAAAACAATTGATTGTGTTATGAATCATTGAATCAGTTACTCAACTGATTCGCATAAATGCTGATTTATGCAGTCTTTATGAATAAGTCATTGAATCATTTACCCTGATTTATTAAAAAACACTGATTACATTTTTTTTTTACTTCAAAAAACACTCAAAAAATGTTCAAATATAAAATATGAGTCCTTAAATAATTTACTCAATAGATTAGCTCAGAAACAATGATTCATTGATTAACACTAGTGTGTCTTGTTTGGACACGTGTGGCGATCCTGTTGGCTTTGTTTGAAACTATTTTTGTTGGTGGAGCAACACTACACAAATGAGTATACACTTAAATGCAATATGACTGATGAAAGTGGTGAAGTGTAAGGGAAACAGGTCAATTTAGCTCAAAGGGAATCATTTAAGATTTTAAAGGGAATTTGGACAGAATCACTGTTTTACGGCTGATCACTGAGACGGCCAGCGATTCATTGAACGAGCTGTATAACATCAATTCTGCAATGGATATTTATATCCAAAATATAGTGAAAACACTATTAAATAGCACATGTAACAAGATCTGCAGTTTACGACATTAACTTGTGAGCACAAAACACAAGATACTTCTCTTTTCCATATAAATAAGTCTTTATTGGATAAATCTAAGACATATAAACTAATCTAACACATGAACACACGCATTCACACAAGTTTGCAGAAAGAGAGAAAGTGAGGAAATAATGAGTTTAAGAGAATGAAAATGTGAAATCCCAAGTTTACA